>NW_026885095.1:0-62657 GCF_032173495.1 Musca vetustissima | reverse complement strand
ATCGTTTACATTAAATCGGTTAAATACATATATGGGAGCTATATCTAAATCTGAACCGATTTTTCCCAATTTCAATAGGGTTCGTCCTTGGACCTAATAAGTGAACTATGCTAAATTTCATCCAATTCGGATCATAAATGCGCCCTGTACTTTGTTTACAATTTAACATGGACAGACAGACAGACGGACGGACGGACATGCATAAATCGACTTAGAAAGTGATTCCATGCATATTCTCAAAAAGAACGATGCGTCTATATCGTTTCCTTTTGCCTGTCATTCTAGACATAATTTCGTACGTTATGCCAGGACTCGAAACTTAGCACACGTCATTATACCCTTCACCACACTGTGGTACAGGGTATTATGTCTTTGTGCATATGTTTGTAACAGGCAAAAATAATCGAGATAGACCCATGGTTCCTTTTGAGAATATGCATAGAATCACTTTCTAAGTCGATTTATGCATGTCCGTCCGTCCGTCCGTCTGTCTGTCTGTGCATGTTAAATTGTAAACAAAGTACAGGTCGCATTTATGATCCGAATTGGATGAAATTTGGCATAGGTCACTTATTCGGCCCAAGGACGAACCCTATTGAAATTGGGAAGAATCGGTTCAGATTTATATAGCTCCCATATATATATTTTACCGATTTAATGTAAACGGTCCCTATATATCTCTCGATTTGCACGAAATTTGGTACAGCCTAATCATTTAGGTCTAGAATGATATGTGCCAAGTTTCGTGAAAATCGGTCCAGATTTAGATATAGCTCCCATATATAGTTTCGTCCGATTTCATGTAAATGGTGCACCGAAGTCCCTATATATATTTCGATTTGCACCAAATTTGGTATAACGTACTGAATTGAGCCTAGAATTATGTCTGCCAAGTTTCGTGAAAATCGGTCCAGATTAAGATATAACTCCCATATATAGTTTCGTCCGATTTCATGTAAATGGTGCCCCAAAGTCCCCATATGTCTTTCGATTTGCACGAAATTTGACATATCGTACTGAATTAAGCCTAGAGTGATGTCTGCCAAGTTTCGAGAAAATCGGTCCAGATTTCTATATAGCTCCCATATATAGTTTCGTCCGATTTCATGTAAATGGTGCCCCAAAGTCCCCATATGTCTATCGATTTGCACGAAATTTGACATATCGTACTGAATTAAGCCTAGAGTGATGTCTGCCAAGTTTCGAGAAAATCGGTCCAGATTTAGATATAGCTCCCATATATAGTATCGTCCTATTTCACGTAAATGGTGCCCCAAAGTCCCCATATGTCTTTCGATTTGCACGAAATTTGACATATCGTACTGAATTAAGCCTAGAATGATGTCTGCCAAGTTTCGAGAAAATAGGTCCAGATTTCTATATAGCTCCCATATATAGTTTCGTCCGATTTAATGTAAATGTTGCCCCAAAGTCCCTATATATCTTTTGATTTGCACGAAATTTTGCATAACGTACTGAATTGAGCCTAGAATGATATCTGCCAAGTTTCGTGAAAATCGGTCCTGATTTAGATATAGCTCCCATATATAGTTTCGTCCAATTTCATATAAATAGTTCACCAAAGTCCCTATATATCCTTCGATTTGCACGGAATTTGGCATAACGTACTGAATTGAGCCTAGAGTGATGTCCGCCAAGTTTCGAGAAAATCGGTACTGATTTCTATATAGCTCACATATATAGCTTCGTCCGATTTCATGTAAATGGTGCACCAAAGTCGCTATATATCCTTCGATTTGCACGAAATTTGGCATAACGTACTGAATTGAGCCTAGAGTGATATCTGCCTTGTTTCGTGAAAATGGGTTCAGATTTAGATATAGCTCCCTTTTAATTTAGATTGATTTTAAGTGATTGACGCACCAAGGAACCAATAGGAACAAAACGTTCTGAAATTAGTATAACCTAACCTGTGACAAGTTTGTTTGAAATCGCTTAATATTTGGATAGACCTTCCATATATATTTTTTTGCCCGATTTCAAGTAAATTGGGCATCAAATTCCTCATGTTAGTCAGATCGACATCAAATTTTGCACAACTTACAAACTTGAGCATAGAATTACGTAGTTGGGTTTTGTAGAAGTACAGACATAGCCCCACGGATGACCTATTTTTATTTGTTTGAAGTCGATTTACATACTTTATGGATAGATCTAGGCAGATTCACATGTAGATAAATATCACATATTTTATTTCATCCAATTTCATGTTAATATTCCTGTTTAATATACCCATAGTGGTGAAGGGTATCATATAGTCGGCCCCGTCCGACTTTACTGCTTTCCTTACTGGTTTTATATATAATTCAGTACGCTATGCCAAAATCCGTGCAAATCGAATGATTTTCAGGGACTTTGGTGCACCATTTACCTAAAATCGGGCGAAACTATATATGGGAGCAATATCTGAATCTGAATCGATAGGGTTTCAATAGGGTTCGTCCCTGGGCCAAATAAGTTAGTTGTGCGACCTGTGCTTTGTTTATAATTTAACATCAACAGACGGACATGTAGATATCGACTCAAAAAGTGATTCTATGCATATTCTCAAAAGGAGCCATGTGTCTATCTCGATTCCTTTTGCCTGTTACAAAAACATATGCACAAAGACAAAAAACTACAAAAATGGAGGGGTATCGCTCAATCGGGTTATGGACCGGTATATTTCATATAAAATGCCAATCATTCAATTAATATTTGGAACGAGCTCTATCGTGATTCCATTCAACAGGTCCACATGGCTAAATCGACACGGAATTTTATTATGGACGCAGACAAATACACAATAGTTCTTTATAAAGAACTATTCGATAGTTCGATAAAAAGTTCCCGATATCGGATGCTATCATTCAAAAAATAAATTACGATATGGCAATTTGTTGATATCGTAAGCGGTAATTAGACCCCCCGCATATCATGTGAACTGCTCGAAATATTGATTTTCATTCTTTGTGTTGTTTTCAGGCACCTCATTTTTTTCACCTGTGGTCTTTCCATTTAAGTTTTCTATCTCGGATTACTTCCAAATATTTAACTTTATTTGATACGGCTATCACTTTGTTTTTAAGATGTCCTCTTCGTACAGTCCAATTTTACTTTTTCTGGTAAAAAGACATATTTTCGTCTTGTCCGAATTCACGTTAAGGCCCATTGGACTTCCCAATAATAAGCTATATTTAACGCTGTCTCAGCATTCTGTATAGGAAGTTGGGATTTTTCCCTTTAGAAATATTGTAACGTTGTTCGCATAACAGAAGAGAAGGTATTTAAGAGACAGTATCACTCCCTGCAGTGTTCCTTGTCCACAAGGTGAAGGGTATAAAAAATCGATTGCGGAAGCGAATCGATTTACCACAAGTGGTAAAGGTTCGATAGATGTTTTGTCTCAGGATCTATAAGTGTAGACCCATGATAGATCCTGAGACAAAACATCTATCGAACCTTTACCACTTGTCTTACAGGGTATTATGTCTTTGTGCATATGTTTGCAACAAGCAAAAGGAATCGAGATAGACCCATTGTTCCTTTTGAGAGTATGCATAGAATCACTTTCTGAGTCGATTTTTGCATGTCCATCCGTCCACGTGTCCGCCTATGTTAAATTGTAAACAGGTCGTATTTATGGTCCGAATTGGATGGAATTTGGTGCAGGTTGCTTGTTTGGGCTAAGGACGAGCCGTATTAAAATTAGAGAAAATCGGTTCAGATTTAGATATGGTGAGCCATACTGCCAAGTTTTGTCCGATTGAGACAAAATATTGCACATCGTATTGAAATTAGGGCCGGTTGGCGCAGGTAATTAAGTTATTTTTTTTAAATCGATTCAGATTTAGATATAGCTCCCAAATATATTTTAGTCCGATTTAATGTAAATGGTGCACCAAACTCCCAATTTTTTCCGATTGAGACAACATTTGCGCAGCGTACTGAATTATGTCCTTATTGATGTGTTGGAATCGGTTCAGATTTAGAAATAGCTCTCATATATAATTTTGTCCGATTTTATGTAAATGGTGCACCGAGGAGCCCTTGTTTTTTCGCCTAATATTTATTTACTTAAAGTGGCGAATGTGTATAATATAGTTGTCCCCGTCCGACCTTTGGAGTTTCCTTGCTGGTTGATCGGTCAAAATGTGGAATTGATAGACCAGAAATATACATTGTGGCTCGTAGGTTCATGTTTTGACATATATCTCTCGCAGTTTAAGTGTTTATATGCCCTTCTAATTTTTACGAAATATCCTACATTCAAATTTTCTCTATACCTCGATTTTAACAATTATACGATAATGATGCATTTACATATTTCCCGAGATGCTATTCTTCTTATGACCCCAATTTCACAATACATAGTTAATATTTTAAAAATCAACCCTCCTTCAATATCCAACGATGAAGCGAAACAAATATACCTGGTCTCCCAAGAATCCATTAACATTGCAACAAATGAGTTAGTTGTGTGTGCAAGTATTCATTGTACAAGTCATGCATAACCAAACGTTAATTTCCGTTGTGTCATTTCGTTCCGAACAATCGCAGTTTTTTAGCTTTTCATTTTTTGTTTTCCATTGTAATTTCCCCAATAATTTTGGGTGAGTGTGTGGGTACTTGTCCTCGAGGAGTCCATTACTAGAGGACTGAGTCTTGTTTTGCATAACAGCGGCTCAGGTTTTGTACCTTTTTTCTGTAAAATGTTCATCTACTGGCCCTAATGCAATATCTTGCACAAACATTTCAAGTAATCATAGTGTTCGTTCCCTTTGCACTACATTTTATTTTGAATGCAACGGAATGACCTGGGGTTAATTCCGTTTAGGGAAGTGGGTATGCAAATTCAGGAAAATTAAAATGAATATATTCACGATACCCCAGGATCAGTTTTTAAGTCGATTTATGCATGTCCGCCCGTCTGTCTGTCCATGCATTTTTCTTAACAAAGTACAGGTCACATTTACGATCCGAATTGGATGAAATTTGGCGTAGGTCTCTTATTTGGCATAGGTCTATTATTTGCCCCAAGGACGAACCCCATTGAAACTGGAAAAAATCGGTTCAGATTTAGATATAGCTCCCATATATTTTTTCGTCAGATTTTATGTAAATGGTGTAACAAAGTCCCTAAATAGCTTTCGATTTGCACGAAATTTAGCGTACTGAACTAGGTCTAGAATGATGTGTGTTAAGTTTCCTGAAAATTGTCCAGATTTAGATATAGCTCCCATATGTATTTTCGTCCGATTTAATGTTAATGGTGTACCAAAGTCCCTATATATCTTTTGATTTGCACGAAATTTGGCATAGCGTAATTAATTAGGTCTAGAATGATGTGTGTTAAGATTCCTAAAAATCGGTCCAGATATTGGTTTAGCTCCCATATATATTTTCTTCCGATTTTATGTAAATAGTGCACTTGTGTGTCCGTGTGCCATACAATTTTGTACAATGATCTGTAGTTAATCTTTGCAAAGTCTCTTTGAAATCGGTTCAGATTTTGATATAGCTTCTACATATATATATATATATATAGGTCCGATTTAACGCAAAATTGGCACAAATTTTGCACAATGTACTGAAGTTAGCATAACCTAGAGGTAGGATATAAATGCTTCAACAAGGTGGGCCCAATCGGCACAAAATATTGCACTATGTACTGAAGTTACTCTAACATAAGAAGCAACCCTATATCCGACCAAATGAAAAATTTGGTATAGGTGGCAGAATGACATGTTTATGGATCAATTTTCATGTTAATGGTCCTCCAAAAATTCGACGTCTTTTAGGATTCATCTGTTGAACATGCCAAAGTGGTGAAGGGTATCATATAGTCGGCCCCGTCGGACTTTACTACTTTCTTTACTGGTTTTTCTATATTTTTCGCAAAGAAGAGCTTTATATCTTTTAAAAGGAGGAGTATCATTTTATCAATGAGAACGACTATGAAATATACCGATACGAGAGGGAGTGCACCTAAAGAAGATCTCTGACATGATGTCAATTCATTAGCATAATATTTTGTGTTTTATCCTTACTATACCTTGTTTATCCAGTGGTATGCCTTCGGTGGGATATTTTCAGTGTAAATATCCTTGACCCTTTCATACAAGATAATCATACCGAAAATAGTCGAAAGGGACACGATCTATGAAAGCTTCGGGTCAGTTTTATCCAGGATTGACACTACATGGTCCACCAGGAGAACCTGTCGACCACCTGAGTTATGTTGGCTCAGTATAGAATGTAGTGAACATTGTCCAGATTTGTTTAAAGTGACCTCTACGCCTCATACTAGCAGTTGCTTTTCTTTGACAATCGTGGTTGTGGATATCAAGAGTGTTTAATTCAATGGAATTTGTTTGCGATACTTAACCCTTTCAGTGTCAACAAACAATTTTGTCGGAATAAAAAACCTAAAATTTTGTATTTAAAATCATATAAAGGGACATAGCTTAGAAAAAATTGCAATAGCCAGTTTCGTCTATTTTTAAGCAAAAACAAAAACATCAATAGTAGCGGTACATAGGATAACAGAAAAATCGCTAAGAAAGAGAGTAATTTTAAATGTCGAATATAATCGACAAAAACACTGAAAGGGTTAAGCCCTTACTCAAGATGACACTGGTAAATGGTTGCAATGATTTTGGTACTTTCAAGTGGGCCATTTGCCTAATGTCGTTTCCTACAAGTTGTTATCTCATTTTCAATTTGGGGTATTGGATACCGAACCCTGCCATCGTTTGCAATAGTTCAATGCCCAGTAATGCGTGGATAATATATTTCAGTTTGTTATTTCTTTTGCAAAACCTCCAAAGATATTCGTCGAAGATCCCATAATTAATCAGAAAAAAATTTTATGTCGATTACACTATGCCTTTAAAAATCGCGAAAACGGTCGTAAGGATAATTGGACATTTGAAAATATAGATATATCGTTATTGAATAGGTCCATATTTTGATATAGACCTTACACAAAGGTTCCGCCCAACTTAAGGTATTTTTATGGCATCTATGGGGCATGATTAAAATGGAATCGGACGAAATAAAATGTAAACATTTGAGCTACTTTAAAACAACCCATACAGATGGTATTCTGTAAATCGCACAGACTTCATGTCAATCGCACACACTTGGGTTCTTTAGTGTACTATTTTTATGAATTCGGACAAACTTGTGTATGGGAGCTTTATGTAAATATAATTAAAAACCCATACACATACCATTTTAAAGTAACCACATAATATCTAAGGAGAAGTTAATAAAATTTGTCTACCATCATTATATATACTTTGTAAAATTACTCTCTATTTCCATTTAAATTTATAAAGTACATACAATATTTATACCCTTCACCACACTGTGGTACAGAGTATTATTTGTGCATATGTCTGTAACAGGCAAAAGGAAACGAGATAGACACATGGTTCCTTTTGAGAATATGCATACAATCACTATCGGAGTCAATTTACGCATGTCCGTCTGTCTGTCCGTCCATGTATTTTTGTGAACAAAGTACAGGTCGCATTTATGATCCGATTTGGATGAAATTTGGCATGGGCCCGAGGACGAACCCTATTGAAATTGGGAAAAAAATCGGTTCAGATTTGGATATAGCTCCCATATATATTTTCGTCCGATTTAAGGTAAATAGTACACTAAAGTCCTTATATATCTCTCGATTTGCACGAAATTTGGCACAGATTAATGAATTAGGTCTAGAATGATGTGTGTTAAGTTTCCTGAAAATCGGTTCAGATTTAGATATAGCTCCCATATATATTTTCGTCCGATTTAATGAAAATGGTGCACCAAAGTCCCTATATTATCTTCGATTTGCACAAAATTTGGCAAAGCGTAATGTATTAGGCCTAGAATCATGTGTGCTAAGTTTCCTGAAAATCGGTTCAGATTTGGATATAGCTCCCATATATATTTTCGTCCGATTTAAGTTAAATAGTACCCCAAAGTCCTTATATATCTCTCGATTTGCACGAAATTTGGCACAGATTAATGAATTAGGTCTAGAATGATGTGTGTTAAGTTTCCTGAAAATCGGTTCAGATTTAGATATAGCTCCCATATATATTTTCGTCCGATTTAACGAAAATGGTACACCAAAGTCCCTATATTATCTTCGATTTGCACAAAATTTGGCAAAGCGTAATGTATTAGGCCTAGAATCATGTGTGCTAAGTTTCCTGAAAATCGGTTCAGATTTGGATATAGCTCCCATATATATTTTCGTCCGATTTAAGGTAAATAGTACACCAAAGTCCTTATATATCTCTCGATTTGCAAGAAATTTGGCACAGATTAATGAATTAGGTCTAGAATGATGTGTGTTAAGTTTCCTGAAAATCGGTTCAGATTTAGATATAGCTCCCATATAAATTTTCGTCCGATTTAATGAAAATGGTGCACCAAAGTCCCTATATTATCTTCGATTTGCACAAAATTTGGCACCGCGTAATGTATTAGGCCTAGAATCATGTGTGCTAAGTTTCCTGAAAATCGGTTCAGATTTGGTTATAGCTCCCATATATATTTTCGTCCGATTTAAGGTAAATAGTACACCAAAGTTCTTATATATCTCTCGATTTGCACGAAATTTGGCACAGATTAATGAATTAGGTCTAGAATGATGTGTGTTAAGTTTCCTGAAAATCGGTTCAGATTTAGATAAAGCTCCCATATATATTTTCGTCCGATTTAATGAAAATGGTGCACCAAAGTCTTCGATTTCCACAAAATTTGGCAAAGCGTAATGAGTTAGGCCTAGAATCATGTGTGCTAAGTTTCCTGAAAATCGGTTCAGATTTGGATATAGCTCCCATATATATTTACGTCCGATTTTATATAAATGGGACACCAAACCCCCTATATATCGTTCGATTTGCACGAAATGTGGCACAGCGTAATGACTTAGGTCTAGAATAATGCGTGTTAAGTTTCCTGAAGATCGGTTCAGATTTAGATATAGCTCCCATATATATTTTCGTCCGATTTAATGAAAATGGTGCACCAAAGTCCCGATATTATCTTCGATATGCTCGAAATTTGGCACATTGTAATGAATAAGACCTAGAATGAGGTGCGTAAAGTTTACTGAAAATCGGTTCAGATTTAGATATAGCTCCCATATATATATATTTTCGTCCGATTTAATGTAAATGGTGCACCAAAGTCCCTATATATCTTTCGATTTACACGAAATTCGGCATAGCTTAATGAATTAGGTCTAAAATCATGTGTGTTAAGTTCTCTGAAAATCGGTTCAGATTTAGATATAGGGTCCATATATATTTACGTCCGATTTTATATAAATGGGGCACCAAACCCCCTATATATCGTTCGATTTGCACGAAGTTTGGCGCAGCGTAATGAATTAGGTCTAGAATAATGTGTGTTAAGTTTCCGGAAAATCGGTTCAGATTTAGATATAGCTCCCATATGTATTTTCATCCGATTTAATGTAAATGGTGTAGATATAGCTTCTATATCTAACCAAATGAAAAGTTTGGTATCGGTTGCACAATAAAATGTTTACGGATCCATTTTCATTTTACTGGTCCTTTAAAAATTCGACGTCTGTTAGGATTCATCTGTTGAATATACCCAAACTGGTGGAGGGTATCATATAGTCGACACCGTCCAACTTTACTACTTTCCTTACTGGTTTTTTATCCACTTTTCAGTTTAAAAAAATCTTGCAAGAATCTTTCAAATATGTTTCCTAACAATGTTACACTGCAAAATTGTTTAAATTTTTATACCACCTTCGGTGTCGCTCAGGCATTCCACCTAGTCGTTCAAATTGAAGTGAGTAATGGTTTGTAATTTTGTAAGAGTGCTTATGACCAACGCGCTTGCAGGGATTTCGTCTTCCTTTGTTTCCGTTTCAGATTGTGTGTGAATGAGTATTTCATGGCATATACACCTGTTATTTATATGTGTGTCGTTAGCCAAGATACACCATAAAGTTGAATATTAACTTAAATTCCTATACTAGCTTAAAATAAACTATAACATTTACACGACCGCCACCACCACCACCACGAAGTACTAAACTGAAACAATTGCATTTTATTACTGTGATCTGCAGCAACATCTAAAGAGGGCAACACATTCCAATGAAACCCTTTTATTTTTTGTGTGGGGGACGTGGAGGAAGAATAAACACAACAACACGCGAATAAGAAATAAAGAAACAAATTTTCTTCTCATTTTTTTTAGATTGAAGTGTTGGACAAGACGCTTTGGAAAACTTCATGAATTAGTCACTTCGTTGTGTGAGTGTGTGTCTTGGCTGAAGTATTTAAGTAACAACACCAGAAACAATGACGAGAACAGAAGAAATGAAAAAACGTTGAAAACGAAGTTAAAAACTAAAATTAATGGACTTCCAACTCGACACTTTAAATTTGGAACAATTCAACTCAAATAGGCATTAGGAAACTTCAACATCAAACAAAACGTAATATAAACATTTGCTTGTTGTTCAGTGTATGCGAGTGTATGTGTGTTAGTAATGGTAATAAATCAAAATCCTTGATGTGGAACATGAACATTGCTAACGTAATTGTGAACAGTGGTTAAAGCTTATTGATGGTATTTGGCGGAATCGTAATGGAAACCTTATCAGTATTCTATTCGGTAGCCACTACAAAATAATGACATTGCCAGTTTTCCTGTACTCATAAATACCCATTTTGACAATTTTTGACATGAGTATAGATTTAGATTAAAGGGCGCTTTAATTGAGGTTCTCATTGAATATTTGCTTCGTGTTATTGTATAGTTCCTAAATAACGGAAACGTCATTCTACGCTTTTGTGAACCAAGCGTTCGTAACACCAAGAATTATTGGTCCTAGTCCCACCTTTTCGTGTATCAGCTAGCTGAGTTAATCTAGATATGTGTGTCCGTCCATTAACATTTGTAAACAAAGTAGCGGTCGCAACTGTGAACGTTACGAAATTTTACAAATCCCTTCTGCCCAAAGGAATATATTGTGTTCGGTAAAATCGGAAATCGACCAAAAACATTTTTTATTTGTTTTTTTTCTTATCGTCATACAGGTCACAAATTTTACGTAAGGAAGCCTCAAATTTAGCAGGTGAAGTACACAAATTTGTCCGAAAATTTTCAAAATTTCCATTGTGAAATGGCCGCTCTAGAGGCCACATTTATAAACCAAGACTTTTGAGTACAAATTAAAAATGCCATCATGGATTTTTTAATGCGGGAAAATTTAACTGTTGTATCCAAGAGGAGTATAATTATCCTTTTAATATAAATAAATAAAATGTATATACACAAAGCCACACGTATTTCTCCTGATGAAGCAACGAGAAATCACATTGATAATGTTTTGATAGTGTTCTAGAAGATATCGATTGATCCGACAAGCTAATATCGATTCGGACCATTACGTTTTAGCTGCCATGGTTCGCACTCACCTTAATGCAACAGCAAAGGTGCGATCTAACACAATACGGAAACTCGAAGTCGAAAAGCTGTAAACATCACAGATAGCATAAGCCTACACCGCTCAAATGCTACACTGCTAGACAAAAGCACTCCTTGTCCCGATAACAATATAGAAACACAATGGCAAAACATAGTCCACTCCCTACAAACTGCAGCAAAATCAACACTTGCCTACCAAAGACCACCATCAAGAAACCCATGGTACGATCGTAATGTTACTGGGGTGAAAAATGTAGTGTGTTGGGGAACCCTGCAAACAGTAGCAACACGTGAGAGAGAAAAGGAGAGAGGACAAACGTATTTTCAGAAAAGGAAGAAGAAAAACGTGAGCGGGAGCAAATCGAGATTTATAGGAGTCAGAATGAAGTCCGGAAATATTACCAACGAGTAAAACACCAAACCGAAAGCCTTGGTGCAGGCACATCCCCCTGTAGAGATGAAGAAGGAAACCTGACGATAGATACAGACAACGTGTTGGGGATATGGAAGGATCATTTAACAAAGCTTCTGGTATCAAATAGTAGCGGTGAAGATGATACCTCAGAACCAATAAGATATGATGGTTTAGAGCGTATATCGCCCAGTCAAGATGTGGTCAGAATAGCAATCAATCGGCTGACGAATAATAAAGCAAAAGGTGCCGATGGATTACCAGTCGAACTATTCAATACCGGTGATAAGATGCCGGTCAGAAGCATACACTACCTGATTAGAACAATTTGGCTTGAGGAATGCATGCCCAATTATTGGAACATCATCATTCTGTGTCCCGTGTACAAAATAATAAGACAAGACGATATGTGCTAACTATAGGGGAATAAGTCTCCATCACATCGCATATAAAGTGCCATCAAGCGAAGTGAGTGGCAAGTTCAACCAATGACCAGATTTTCACTCTGCGCCAAATCCTGGGAAAGACCCACGAAAAACACATATACACATTCCAATTTTTCGTCGACAGGCCAATACGCTCAGAGGTGTTCAAAGCCATGTCTGTGTTCGGTATTCCTACAAAATTAATAAGGCTGTGCAGCATAGCATTAACTGCCACAAGGTCAGCAGTTAAAGTCGGAAAGGGCCTCTCAGAGTCCTTCTGTAGCAAACGAAGATTCAGACAAAGTGGCAGTTTGTCATGTGACCTTTTTAACATCCTGCTGGATGTACAACCTCTGTACACTAAACAGCTCTCATACGCTGATGACATAATGGGTCGAACATTGCAAGCGGTAACGGCCACCTTTGAACAAATTGAGGTGCCTGCCAAAGTGGCAGTAAATGGCGACGATTGTATATACCTCAGTATTGCCATTAATAAAACTAATGATATCAGTTGTGAAATCCAGAGAAGGATATTGTTGGCCAACAGACTATACTATGGTCTGAGTAAGCAATTCAAAAACAGGGCCAACTCTCGCCAAACCAAACTCACACTCTACAATACGCTGGTCTGAAGCATGGGTACTTGCGCAAGCAAATGAGACAGTTCTTGGAGTATTTGAAAGAAAAAGTCACCAAATGGGCCGATCTGCGTTGACAGTGAATATCGTCATCGAATGTACCATCTATTCTCCGACATCGACATAGTCAGACGTATCGAACTGCAGCGACTACGTTAGCTGGGTCGTGTTGTGGGAAAGGATGATGTATTGGGATGACCCAATACATGCTGCATATAATAGCGTGCCAACTGATGATTCACACCGAGGCCACGGATACGATGGTAGCATCAAGTGGAACATAATCTTTTAATTGGAAGAGCTGCGCACAAAACCGAAGCGCCTAGAAATCTTTCTTCAAGCTAGGCTTATGGAACAAATTTGATGCTACATAATCTACTCTTGCGTAGCTAAATCTCAAACACACAATATTTATCAGTCCAACATTTATTCTAATAACTGAACTTGATCTGTGGAGAAATTTCCCATCGTGTGCGTCATAAAAGTCCAACACTAACAAAACTGTCTTATCAGGTGTCGCATGTGGGATTTTAGCCTCGTTTTTACTTGTTTTAAAAATGCTTTATCCCAAAACCTCTGAACCGATTTCGCTGAAATATTTACGGAAAGTTCGTAAATTTACCGTAGCAATTCAGTAATTTAGGCAGGTATACCTTCCATACGTCCATGAAAAAACACTTCATCCTTGGAAAATTTTGATAATTAATTTTATTGGAATATGGAAGGGGATCTGGTAACTCCCATACTTACTTACTTACTTACTTAACTCCCATACGTCCTTTTTTTAAAACGTTTTATTAAAAACCAGTAAGGAAAGTAGTAAAGTCGGACGGGGCCAACTATATGATACCCTTCACCACTATGGGTATATTAAACGAATATGAATATGAACCGATTTCAACGAAACTTGTCACAGGTTAGACTGTACTAATTTCAGCAGGTTTTGTTCCTAATGACCATATTTTGGGTCCTAGTTAAAATCGGACAAACATATATATGAGAGCTATATCTAAATCGGAACCGATTTTCCAGAAGTTTTACCCACATCATTCTACACTCAGCTCATTACGCTATGCCAAATTTCGTGCAAATCGGAAGATATATAGGGACTTGAGCATACTATTTACCTAAAATCGGGGAATACTATATATGGGAGCTATATCTAAATCTGAACCGATTTTCACGAATCAAATATCTTTTGATTTGCACGAAATTTGGCACAGCGTACTGAATTGAGCCTAGAATGAAGAGTGCTAAGTTTCGTAAGAATCGGTTCAGATTTAGGTATAGCTCCCATATATATTTTCGTCCGATTTAAGGTAAATGGTGTACTAAAGTCCCTATATATCATGCGATTTGCACAGCGTTCTGAATTAAGCCTAGAATGATGCGTGCGAAGTTTCGTGAAAATCGGTTCAGATTTATATATAGCTCCCATATATATTTTCGTCCGATTCAATGTAAATGGTGCAACCAAGACCCTATATATCTTTCGATTTGCAGGAAATTTGGCACAGCGTTCTAAATTGGGTCTGGAGTCATGTCTGCCAAGTTTCGTGGAAATCGGTTCAGATTTGGATATAGCTCACACACATATTCTCGTCCGATTTTGTGTAAAAGGTGTACCAAAGCCTCTACATTTCTTTCGATTTGCACGAAATTTGTATACCATACTGAATAATGTCTAAAATGATGTGTGTTAAATTTCGTGAAAATGCAGAGTTAGATATATCTGCCACATATATATTTTCGTCCGATTTTTTGTAAATGGTGCGCCAAACTCCTCCGATTGACACGAAATTTTGTTCAACTTATTCAATTGAGACTAGATTGATTGCGCTTTTTCGTAATGGGTGCAGATGCAGACATAGCTTCCATATAAATTTCGAACGGGTGTCTGATTTTTATTATCGAATAGTGTGTATCAAGTGTGCTATAAATCGATTTACCCAAATTAGGTTGCAGGAAGCATGTATATTGATTGATTGATGTTAATTTATTGATAAAGATCAAATCAAAACAATTGTTTTCAATGGAATTAAAGCCTTTACAGTTACTAATGCGGCCTGAAGTCGCGAAAGAATGCCTGACAATAATCATCTTAATATTAAAATGGTCCAGAAAACTCACACATCCTCTAAAAGAATTTGTATACCATTTTATCCGCTTGATATTAAAACTGCCATAACCATTAGTGGCCTAATCCCTTTTCTCGTGTACAATTTTGAGCCAGAATAGTGTCCTCTAGAGCGACAAGAGAAACAGACAAAAATAAAGTTTTGTCCTTTTGATACAGACGGGCGGACACACATAGCTAATCAACTAGTCAATGTATTGATAACCTATATTTCGTGGCATTACAAACTCTTTGATCCAATGCTCTACACAAAATAGTTGTGTAGACCACACTAACAAAAATTGCCATATTAACATCCAGTACATTCTAACCACTGTTCTTAAAATCTCAAACTATAATAACAAACTTCGTTTGATGATTGAGCAATTCAGTGTATATATGTGTATATATTGGTTTGGTTGGCTGACTGTTCGGTTACTTGGTGTTACAATCATTTCCGCCTCCCAAAATCGTTATTTTCTTCTCTCATATATTTTTGTAACACAAGTTACTTTTGTTTGGTTGTTTTGCGTTGGTGCCTGCCCCTGGCAATGTGTTCATAATCGACATTACCTTCGCACTCATACATGACATGTATGAGCCTTACGCATGACTGTTCATCTGTGTGTAAGCTATGTTTTCCCACCATAGGGTTTCTTTGCTGAACGACCAAAGCGACGCCTTTTGCCAAACCAGAAATCTCTAATCCAAAACGTTACCGCAAAATTTTGCATGGATCATTAATCATAGACGAAATTTCGATTCGGCATTCCCGGAGTTGAGATAAAATGAAAAAAGATGAAATAAATCAATTTTTGTTTTCGAATCGATGGCCAACCAACACCACCTACCCACTCAATGTAGGGAACGATAGAATAAAGCTACTAAGCAGAAATTGACAGCTATATTATTATAAAAATGCTTGAAGTGTTTGACATGGGGTGGAAGCGGGAAACGGCGAGGCGTAATGAAAATACTGAACATTATATAATTCAACAATGATTTGAAATGTCAAAAGATTAAATAATTATTAGAATTTAAAAATGATTTTTCCATTCAAATGTTGTTCTGTTTGGAAAACGAAACGAAATATGAATAATGAAAAAATAGATTTTTGGATGTTTATACCCTACACAACTATGTTGTCAGGGTATTATAGCTTTGTGTAGCCCCAAAAGTTTGTAACGCAGCGAAATATTGGTCCTAGACCCACTTTTAAGTATACCGATCGTCATATGTCGACTAGCTGAGTCGATATATACATGTGTGTACGTCCGTCCGTCCGTCCGTCTGTCCATTATAATTTGTAAACACGATACAGGCCACAGTTATGGACCAATCTTCACGAAATTTTGAAAATGAAGACCCCTATTGTTTTTGGAACAGATCGGTTAATATTTATGGGATGAAATGGACCAAAAACTTTATTTTGTTCGGTTTTTCTGGTCGCTCCAGAGGCCGCAATTATGACCCAAACACCGCGAATTTTTACATGGAGAACGGGATCAAGCTAAAAAATGCCTGTTATGATAGAGATTGGTCAATATTTAGCGGGTCAAATGGACCCTGACTTTTGTTTGAAAAATTACAAAATTTGTATTCTATGGCGTATATATTTGCCCCTGAAGGACATATACTCGAGAAGTTGATAGCATATCCAAGAGGAGTGGTTGACCTTTAAATTGATACCAATTATATTGCCGTAGGGGAGACTGGGGCACCTTCGGCACTTTTTTTAGAGCTCTATATCTCAGTACTTATTCAACATATATAACAACTTTATGGCTGATTATTGCCCTCTGAAACTTAATTATAAAAAATAGTACCAAAAAGATATAAAAAAATAGTATTAGTTAAATAATTTTACAGTTTTGTAAGAAAGGTCAAATTCGCCGAATGTGCCCCAACCCGGGGTAGCTTCGGCATTTGATGGGGCACATTCGGCACCATAGTAATTGTCATCGCTATCAGTCTGGTTGAAATTCTGATCCTCTAAAGGCTCTATTTGGTTTTAATACGCCACACAATGTTTGAATTATAGGGCTTTATTTTCTAGCGACGGACGTTTACATCTCAACGTCGCACACACCATCAGAAATACGGGGGTTTCTATCGCATTTTCGTCAATACAAGCACGTTTGATCTTATATATCCAATTTCGAACCATATTAAAGGATTAGTTTTAAAGACAAACTCAAAAACATTTTAAGGAAATAATATTGCACAATCTGTATATGGCCGAATGTGCCCCACTTTAAAATGCCGAATGTACCCCGAATGTACTTTTATAGTTTTTTCATTTTCTTCGATCAGTTTTGTAAAAACATTTTATTTTTAAATATTTCTATAATAATACACATCGTAGTTAACCACTTTTTAATAATATTGTCTTAAAAATTTAAAAAGTTTTATACACGAAATACTTACGAAATGGATTGAAATATTACAGAAACATCTATAAAAATACAAAAACCTATGTATCTAAATAAGCTTATTAGCTAGAAATTTCAAACTTTGTGCCAGTTATTTTTTTCGATATTCGATACCTATGTATCGAAACTAGTGATGTACGGTGTGAGCTTCATATCGAAAACGCGATTGCCGAAGGTGCCCCAGTCTCCCCTGTATACTCGGACGTGGAAGCTACACTTAAATATTTACAGGTGCTTACGTATTCAGATATTATTTAGTAACCCAATACCACACTAGCGGGCGGAAATATAGCGCTGATCGCTTTGAAATTTTCCATGAGATTCCAGTTGTGGTCAAGAATAACTCCTATAATTTTCGGTGATGATCAGATAATAAATTTGGAATGAAGTGCACCTAAAACATATTTTTTTCAAGTCGATCTATGGGCTACAATAATATGCCGAACATCACAACACAACTCACGGTGAAGGGAATCTGGACAATTAATTAGAATATTAGTAATATTCAGAATATATGCCAGTTTAAGGAAGAGGTGCTGTTGACCTCTAATCGGGCAAGAGGTTGCAAATATCACGACATATTGCCCAGGCTCGGAATAAACATCCGCAGAATGTTAGAGTCCAGTGGTAGTTGTGTAGGGTATTGTATGGTGGGCCCCGCCCGACTATACTGCTCCGCTCCCTGGTTATACCCTTCACCACACTGTGGTACAGGGTATTATGTCTTTGTGCATATGTTTGTAACAGGCAAAAGGAAACGAGATAGACACATGGTTCCTTTTGAGAATATGCAAAGAATCACTATTTAAGTCGATTTAAGCATGTCCGTCCGTCTGTCTATGTATTTTTGTGAGCAAAGTACAGGTCGCATTTATGATCCGTATTGGATGAAATTTAGCACAGCTCATTTGTTTGGCCCAAGGAAGAACCCTATTGAAATTGGGAAAAATCGATTCAGATTTATATATAGCTCCCATACATATTTTCGTCCGATTTAATGTAAATGGTGTACCAAAGTCCCTATATATCTTTCGATTTGCACGAAATTTAGTATAACGCACTGAATTGGGCTTAGAATGATGTCTGCCAAATTTCATGAAAATCGGTCCAGATTTAGATATAGCTCCCATATATATTTCCGTCCGATTTAATGTAAATGGTGTACCAACATCTCTATATATCTTTCGATTTGCACGAAATTTGACATAACGTACTGAATTGAGCCTAGAGTGATGTCTGCCAAGTTTCGAGAAAATCGGTCCAGATTTAGATATAGCTCCCATATATAGTTTCGTCCGATTTAAGGTAAATGGTGCGCTAAAGACCCATATATTTCGATTTGCACGAAATTCGGTACAACGTACTGACTTGAGCCTAGAATGATGTCTGCCAAGTTCTGTGAAAATCGGTCCAAATGTAGATATAGCTCCCATATATAGTTTCGTCCGATTTCATGTAAATGGTGCACCAAACTCCCTATATATCCTCCGATTTGCACGAAATTTGGCGTAACGTAGTTAATTGAGTCTAGAATGATGTCTGCCAAGTTTCGTGAAAATCGGTCCAGATTTAGATATAGCTCCCTTGTATTATAGATTGATTTTAAGTAATTGACGCACCAAGAACCAATAGGAACAAAACGTTTTGAAATTAGTATAACCTAACCTGTGACAAGTTTGTTTGATATCGCTTAATATTTGAATAGAGCTTCCATATATATTTTCGCCCGATTTCAAGTAAATTGGGCATCAAACTCCTCATGTTAGTCAAATTGACATCAAATTTTGCACAAGGTACAAAATTGAGCATAGAATTACGTAGTTGCTTTTTCTAGAAGTACAGACATAGCCCAACGGATGGCCTATTTATATTTTTTTGAAGTCGATTTACATACTTTATGGATAGATCTAGGTAGATTCACATTTAGATAAATATCACATATTTTATTACATCCAATTTCATGTTAATAGCCCTGTTTAATATACCCATATTGGTGAAGGGTATCATATAGTCGGCCCGTCCGACTTTACTACTTTCCTTACTGGTTTATTTTAAAATAGTTAGCTGATTTTTTCCGTGTATAGGGGTATTGGGGTTATCCCATATATCTGTATTCCACCACAGTAGGGGGATATTCGGTAGACGAAATTTTCATTTCATACCCCTCAAAGTATGGAATTCTAAAACGATTTAGTCGATTTAGCCATTTGTTGTAATAATTTTTCTCTCGGAGGATATCGTCATAAAAACTAAAACGTGAGGTTTGAGAATGAACTGTGTCGACCCTCATTTAGGACCAGGTCCTATATAAAACATCCTACCTATTTAATATTTAGCGTGATGGTCGGTATTGGGATTCAAAACTAAAATATTAGCTTGGAATTGAGCTACATCGGCCCCTAATTAGGACTAACCCCTTATATAATGAAAACACCAAGTAGTTGCTAATTCCTACACAATGTTGTCAATATTGGTCCCGCTTTAGTATGCCTCATATATAATATTGCCCTCTAAATTGGAGTATTTTCAGCATTTTATACACATGTTTCTCCGTACCATGCGTTAATAATATATGTCAACATTTTAGGGTTTTGAGATTTTAGGAAACCCCCATTGAAATTGCTGAAATTTCTATTTGGTTTACAACAATCTATTGGAACAATTGTAGTTATATGTATGTTCCCTATGTTTTCATTTCAAAAATTTGTCAGTATTTCTATGGTGGAGGGTATCCAAAGTTCAGTCCGGCCGAACTTAACGCGTTTTTACTTGTTTTGTATTGTGGACGCTGAAAGTCGTTAGGTAATAATGTTAATGGATGTTAAAATAAGTTTATTGGATGAATGTTAAAATAAATTTATTAACTTTCGTTGAAATTGATTTAGATGCAGATATAGCACCCATATATATTTTCGGTGATTTTCGTGATGGTGCAAAAACTCCAATTGTATGTCTGAATTTGACAAAATTTGATATACCTTACTATATTGTGTATTGTGACTGAGTGAGCCTACAATGCGATGCATTAAATTTCGCTTAAAAAATTAATACCTTTTAAAATCTACGAAATATATTTTAGAAATTATCCAGGGAATTTTGCATAGATTTCAGAATGACATGTGCATGATTTGATTTAAAAAGTTTCATATATCTATATAGAGTTCACACTTAATTTTGTTCCATTTCAGGTCTGTAGTCTTCCAAAGATGTTATGTTTATTATATTGACATGTATCCTGAATGAGCAAGGTATCACATTGAACCATATTACTAGTCCTGAGATTTGACGATGTAGAAGTCGTTATTGCAAGTAGAGACGACTGGAACTGTAGAACTGGTCTGGATTTTAATACTGATGGATCCAAAATGAAAGAATGTACAGAGGGCTGGCGTCTACTATGAAAGGCCTTGAACTTACCCACAACTTGGATAGCAATTGTACAGATCTAGTAATCACTAACACGATCAAACCATCCATATTTCACCTTTTCCGGAATTTCGAGGCGTTCTTTGACTTTTGGCAAAACGAACCTAGGTGCAATGTGTCAAAACATATATGGCCGACTCTATCAGCCAAAACAACAAACTCTCTTTTGAACCTGAGCAATACAAAAACCAGTAAGGAAAGTAGTAAAGTCGGACGGGACCGACTATATGATACCCTTCACCACTATGGGTATATTAAACAGGACTATTAAAATGAAATCGGATGAAATAAAATATGTGATATTTATCTAAATGTGAATCGACTTAGATCTATCCATAAACATGTCATTCGATAGTTACAATGGGACAAAAGTATGTAAATCGACTTAAAACAAATATCAATAGGTCTTCAATAGGTCTGTACTTCTAGAAAAATCAACTAAGTAATTCTATGCTAAATTTTGTACGTTGTGCAAAATTTGATGTCAATCTGACTAACATGAGGAGTCTGATGTCCAATTTACTTAAAATCGAGCGAAAATATATATGGAAGTTATATCGTAATATGAACACGTCAGTCTGGTCTAAATTCAGTACGTTATGCCAAATTTCGTGCAAATCGAAGGATATATAGGGACTTTGGTGCACCATTTACATGAAACCGGACGAAACTATATATGGGAGCTAAATCTAAATCTGGACCGATTTTCACGAAACTTGGCACACAACAGTCTGGACTAAATTCAGTACGCTATGCCAAATCTCGTGCAAATCGAAGGATATATAGGGACTTTGGTGCACCATTTACCTGAAATCGGACGAAACTATATATGGGAGCTATATCTAAATCTAGACCGATTTTCTCGAAACTTGGCAGACATCACTCTACGCCCAATTCAGTACGTTATGTCAAATTTCGTGCAAAGGTATATAGGGACTTTGGTGCACCATTTACATGAAATCGGACGAAAATATATATATGGGAGCTATATCTAAATCTGAACCGATTTTCACATCAGTGTGGACTAAATTCATTACGCTATGCCAAATTTCGTGCAAATCGAAAGCTATTTAGGGCCTTTGGTGCACCATTTACATTAAATCGGACGAAAACATATATGGGAGCTATATCTAAATCTGAACCGATTTTTCCCAATTTCAATAAGGTTCGTCCTTGGGCCAATTGAATGGGCTGTGCCAAATTTCATCGAATTCGAATAATAAATGCGGCCTGTACATTGTTTACAATTTAACATGGATAGACGGACGGACGGATGTACAGACGGACATGCCTAAATCGACTTAGATTCTATGCATATTCTCAAAAGGAACCATGGGTCTATCTCGATTCATTTTGCCTGTTACAAACATATGCCCAAAGACATAATACCCTGTACCACAGTGTGGTGAAGGGTATAATTAGAATAATGATAATGATAATGGGTTATTACTGACCATTCCTATATCAGGTGTCTTTACCATTATATGGGGCCTTAATGTTACTTATTCCTGCAGACTTTGTGAGGACGAGGAGAAGACAGCTGGGCATCACCTGTGTCACTTCCATTTTAGGCCTGCAGACGGCATAGTGGGTATTCAGTGGGTATTCACTTTCAATTCATTTATAGAACCTGATTTAATCTACAACATCATCAGAAACAGAAGTGAACAGCGAAACCAATTTTTTACCAAATCGACACTATTTATTATCCACATTATTTTTTCTTCTTTATTGGCTTCTGTCTTCTCTATCCACTTTCTACCCTACCGGACTCTGCATCTTTCTTATTGTTTGACCGCAATTGACAATTCGTGACTGCACATCCCCAAACCTAACTAACCTACCTCTATGCAGATAAATATCTATAAATCAATAACTTGACTTATTTCCACTAAAATCAGGAGCCTATGTGTTTAGGGGCATTTCCCCAAAAAATGTGGTTGTGATTTGCATTTCCAGTTTTTTGAGGCTATCATGTATGTATACAGAGAACCATCGAAGTAGATTCCTATATATTCTTGATCAGCTACGACGATTTCTGTATGTAGTAATCACTCTAGCGTCTAAACGAACAGAGATCGATCGCTAAAATTTTGCATAGAGTTGTCTTTTGTCTTCAGGCAGGCCAAGGCACAGCCCTTATATATAATTTTTGATATTTTGTGGTTCTTGAGCGTGATTTTCAACCGAATTAGTTCCCATATAACCCAATTTTTATACCCTCCACCATAATATGGAGGGTATATTAATTTTGTCATTCCGTTTGTAACTCAACGAAATATACATTACCGACGCTTTAAAGTATATATATTCTTGATCAGGATAAAATTCTAAGATGATCTAATCATGTCCGACTGTAGTACATTAAGTTTTTATTGGGTACTAAATTTCTCCACAAAAATTTATAAAAATAGGCCCACTTCTTTGGTAGCTGCCATATAAGGCCACGCCTAATTGTCATCATTTTGGCGTATTTTATGCGCCGAATTGTCTGCAATTTAGTACTTTGAGTTTTTAATAGGTACTCAATCCCTCCATAAACAATTATGAATATAGCTCATTGTTTTCGGATAGTCCCCATATAAGGGTACCCCAAATTTTCGCTATTTTAGGAATAGGGAATGATGTTATAGGGAAAATTATTTTTTTGAAAAGTGGGAGACTCGAAAATCGAGATAGACCTATGTTTCCTTCACAGTGAGAGACTGCACATCCCCAAACCTACCTACCTCTGTGCAGATAATTATGTACATAAATCCATAATTTGACATAACCCAACAAAAATATATGCTGGTGATTGTTTATAGGCGCCACAAATAAAACGAATACCACTTAACATTATTTTTGAAACAAATCGAACAGAAATATTTAAATATCGCAATTTAAAGAACAGTGGTACTAAACCATTTTCAAACCAGTAAGGAAAGTAGTAAAGTCGGACGAGGCCGGCTATATAATACCCTTCACCACTTTGGGTATATTCAACAGATGGGATCGTAACAAACGTTGCATTTTTGAAGCACCATTAAGTTGAAATTAAACATGTCATTCTGCAACCTATACTAAATTTTGGTCAATTTTGAGTTCTTTATTTACTCATAAATCCAAATTTCGTGCAACTGGAAGGATATAAAGGGACTTTGTTGCAGTATTTACATAAATCGCTCTAGACTTAATTCAACACGAAATTTCGTGCAAATCGAAGGATATATAGGTTCTAGTTACCTAAAATCGGACGAAAATATATATGGGAGCTATATCTAAATATGAACCGATTTTCACGAAATTTAACGCACATCGTTCTAGGTTTAATTCAGAATGCTATGCCAAATTTCGTGCAAATCGAAAGATATATAGGGACTTTGGTGCACTATTTACATAAAATTAGATAAATCTATGGGAGTCATATATTAATCTGAACCGATTTTCACGAAATTTAACACACATCGTTCATTACTTAATTCAGAAAGCTATGACAAATTTTGTGCAAATCGAGGAATATATAGGGACATTTGTGTACCATTTACATAAAATCGGACGAAAATATATATGGGAGCTATACCTAAATCGGAACCGATTCAGTACGCTATTCCAAATTTCGTGCAAATCGAAGGATATATAGGGACTTCGGTGCACTATTTACCAAAATCGGACAAAAATATATATGGGAGCTATATCTAAATCTGAACCGATTTTCACGAAATTTAACACACATCGTTCTAGATTTAATTCCGTATGCTGTGCCAAATTTCGTGCTAATCGAAGGATATATAGGGACTTTGGTGCACTATTTACCTAAAATCTAACTAAAATATATATGGGAGCTATATTTAAATCTAAACCGATTTTCAGGATATTTAACGCACTTCGTTCTAGCCTTAATTGATAATGCTGTTCCAAATTTTGTGCAAATCGGATCAATATAGGGGCTTTGGAGCACCATTTACATAAAATCGGACGAAAATATATATGGGAGCTATATCTAAATCTGAACCGATATTTCCCAATTTCAATAGGATTCGTCCTTGGGCCAAATAAGTAAACTATGCCAAATTTCATCCAAATCGGATCACAAATGCGACCTGTATTTTGTTAAGAAAAATACATCGACGGACGCACAGACGGACGTGCATAAATCGACTTAAAAAGTGATTCTATGCCTATTCTCAAAAGGAACCATGTGTCTATCTCGTTTTCTTTTGCCTGTTACAAATATATGCACAAAGACATAATACACTGTACCACAGTGTGGTGCAGGGTATAGATACACGACCCATATATATTAGATTTCGTAAGTACCGTACGCTATGTCAATCGGACAAACCGTTTTGAGAGTTTTCCTCAACTTACCTCAAATATGGCGATTATTAGTTATCGAGCTATAATTTAGCTGGCTTGTGACAGAGCATTTGTTACAAAAAACCAAGCTCAGCAAAAATTTCCAGGCGCGTCGGTTTTATAGTCATCTCGCCCTTTTTGAGAGACCATGTTCCGAGATGTTGTCTTCCATCGAATTCGTGGCCTTTCCTTTCTGCGTGAACCCTCAGTTGGCTCGCTTTTATATGCCTTTTGAGCTGGGACATCCTCATCATGACCTAGCCAATTCACCCGATCGGCCCATATATCCTTCGGACAATTTTTCTTTCAAACAATTTAAGAGCTACGTCGTCTGCTTGCTCATGCTTTAGATCTTATAACAACACGGGAAGTATTAGCGTTTGGTCTTGTAGAGGTTGTCTTGTTCTTGAATTGCTTATTCAGACCATTGCATCATCCTTTGGCCAACACTATTCTTCGCCGGATTTCAATGTCGATGTTATTAGTTTTGTTTATCACAGTACCGACGTATATAAAATCGTTCAATACCTCGACGGTGTAGTTTTCAATTTCCACAGTTGGTCCGAGTCTACTGGACGTTTTTTGCATTGATGCTATCAGCTTCGTCTTCTCGTCATTTACTGCCAGTACCACTTTAGCAGACTCCTTCTAAATTCGTTCGAAGGCGGCTGTTACCGTTCGCAATGTTCGACCCATTATGTCGATATCGTCGGCGAGTAACATTTGCTGTTTGATGTACAGAGTGTCAATTCTGTTCAAATTTTATCTCGTATGACCTTTTCCAGCTGATGTTAAGAAAGTCACACGAAAAAATGTCGCCTTGTCTGAATGCTCGTTCGGTATTGAAGGGCTCCAAGAGATCCTTTCCGACTTTAACTGCTGATATCGTGTTAGATAAAGTTATCTTTCATGCAGGACTGAGCGGATTGGGCTGTCGAATGCGGCTTTGTAGTCGACGAAATGGAGGAATGTGTGAGAAAACCTGGTCTATGGTGAACTTGGCAGGTATGAAGCCGCATTGACAATAATTTCAATTTATGAAGCCGCAGATACAATAATTTCATTAATGAATGAAGGATATACAACTGCATATTGAATGATATACAATAATATTGTAATTATAATAGTATTTTCAAAAAATGGTCTTTAAAAATCTACGTTCTTTAATTAACCACGATTAATATAGTCCTTTGTCCTAGGATTTATGATAGTCCGTCGAAGAAATGTTCTTTAAAAAACCACGCTTATTAGCGTAGTCCTTTAAATGTTTTCTTTAAAAATCCTCGCTAATGGTAGTCCTTTAAAATAGCGTTCTATAAATAGCCACGCTTATTAAAGTCCTTTGAAAAGGTGTTCTTTAAATATCGACGCTTATAATAATCCCCTTTAAAAATATCTTTCCTATACGAAAATCCTTTGAAATAGTATACACGTTTTAGGTAGTCCTTTTAAAAGGTCCATCAACCGTTCTTTGCTTTTAAAAAAGGGTATTTTAAACAGTCCTTTCTTATTGGTTTCTTTTGTATCGACACATCGTGGCACTGACCCTCACCTTTAAGCTTATGTAAAGGATACACATACGGCGATCACAAGAAGCGACGTTCAAGATAAACTTGAAGAAAAAAGGAAACAACAAATAATATATTCGCACACCTGTTCAAAGAATACTCATAATATATGTGAGACACACATACACTATAACGTGATATGAAATTAATATTTAATAAAACAAGGATATGTAAACACCATACTCCAAGGAAGCCAGGAACACAGCTATGTGGATTGTCATCGTGTAGACAATAAAATTATGCGAAAACACCCAAGGCTATCCAAAAAAGAAGAGTAGAAGGGATTTATCAATTGTTGACCCGAACGAACGCACGCACACAAAACCCACTCAGCATGTGAGTTAGTGCGTGGGTGTTTTCATATGAATGTCAAGTTGATATTTCTTGGAGCTTACTTTGAAATGTGTGGCGATGTGTGTGTGAGTGCATTTCCTTTGTAGAAAACGAGGGGTGACAGCATAAGTTCAACTGTCTCTTTCTGACAATCGTCATATGTTCGCATCCGCTTAAAAGACAGTCTTGTAACGAAAGCCTAAAGGAACACATTTACATAAGTCTTTATTAACGGGAACGGTTGTTTTGCGGATTTGTAGCATCATCATTTATACAGGCATTGACAAATTTAAGCAAACAATTTTGGAATTGCATACAGGACAACAGGTGTGAAAAATAAATTTAATTTTAAAGGGCGTGTTAGGTTTTCACAAAATTATTTAATTATACCCTTCACCACACTGTGGTACAGGGCATTATGTCTTTGTGTATATGTTTGTAACAGGCCAAAGGAATCGAGATAGACCCATGGTTCCTTTTGAGAATATGCATAGAATCACTTTCTAAATCGATTTATGCATGTCCGTCCGTCCGTCTGTCTGTCCATGTTAAATTGTAAACAAAGTACAGGTCACTTTATGGTCGGAATTGGACAAAATTTGGCATAGGTCACTTATTCGGCCCAAGGACGAACGCTATTGAAATTGGGAAAAATCGGTTCACATTTAGATATAGCTCCCATATATGTTTTCCTCCGATTTAATGTAAATGGTGCACCAAATTCCCGTGTAAATCGAGATATATATATATAAGTCTAGAAAATCGGTTGAGATTTAGATATAGCTCCCATATATATGTTGGCCCGATTTTATGTAAATGGTGCACCAGAGTCCTAGAAAATCATTCGATTTGTGCGAAATATGGTACAGCGTACTTAATTAAGTCTAGAATGACGTGTGCTATGTTTCGTGAAAATCGGGTCAGATTTAGATATAGCTCCCATATATAGTTTTTTCCGATTTAAGGTAAATGTGGCACCAATGTCCTTATATATATTTCGATTTGTAGGAAAATTGGCATAGGATACTGAATTGAGTCTAGAAAATCGGGTCAGATTTCTATATAGCTCCCATATATATTTTCGTCCCATTTTAAGTAATTGGTGCAGTAAAGACCCACAGCTAAGCCAATTAACACAACGTTCTGAAATTAATCTCGGGCAAGTTTCCTCAAAATCGGTTCAGATTTAGATATAGCACAGCTTCCATATAGAGTTTCGACTTATTCATGTTAATTGTACACCAAGTAATCAAAGGGTGTCTGATTGATATTACATTTTAAACAGTGTAGCAATCGAGCGTGTGGTAAGTTGCTTGAAATCGATTTACAAAATTTACAAAGGGATTGATGTTAGTCGGACTACATATAGATTAAGATCATATATTTAAGTTTGTTCAATTTCATGTCAATGTTCCTTCGAAAAGGCGACGTATGTTAGGATATATCCAAAGTGATGAACGGTATCATATAGTCGATCCAGTCCGACTTTAGTACTTTCCTAACTGGTTTTATTCAGTATCGTCTATAGAGACTCCTTTGTCTACAGATGATCCCTAATTCGCCTAACATGACGTAGCTGTTCGGCTTTTGTTCTTTGTATACTGCATTTTGTTTCCCGAAGGATCTAAATATTTCTCCACCACTGCACCTTTATCTTTCTTTCTGCCCTCTTCAGCGTTCATTCCCTCACATTTCCACTGACCTATAAAAATAAATCACAACGGTCTATTTCGAAAACAAACATACCATGTGAATACTGTTGAAATTTCAATCCAGACAAAAATACAATAATTTCAAATTATTGTCGGCTTATAAATGGCTGAATGTAAGCGTGTGTATATATTCCCATTTTAACTCTAAGGAGCCTCTTGTACTTTCTACTTTCTTGTGGGAGTTGGGGTAGCTGGGGCAGCTGTTAAAATTTATGACCCACAAATTTGTTCGATAATAAGTTCAATTTCGTTTACAACATCATTACCACCACTACCAACAAAACCAACAACAGCAACAATCAAACAACCAAGCCAAGGAAATTCCCCACACCCCAACCACACCGCAATTAACGAATTCAATTCTAAGCCATTAGCGTAATGAATGCTGTTTCGAATTGATGATATTCGACGGTTCGTCATAAAAGTTTTAAGGACTGAAATTATTCATTTTCGAAGCCAGTAGACTGTGTGTGGTTATTTTGGTATTTTATGATGTTCAATGTTATGGCCTAAAAAAATCTATAGGCTAGCAGAGAACGATATATAATATATAACTTTGAGATGTGGCTGTCCGCAATCCTGTCTGCTGCTCAGGTTATCTTTGTTATTTATTTTATTATTACTTTTCTGTACTGTTTGGCAAATTGTATCAAGTGGTAATTCATCTTGTCGGCGGTACAAGTTTCTTTCTATTTATTATTATTTTTTTTTCTCAAAAATTATATTAAGAATTATTTGAACAACATTTATGCTTATAGAATTTAATCAAAACGAACTTTGTCAGTTAGAAGATTAAGTTTTCCATAGAATCGTAAAAGCGATGCAGACAATATTTCTCTTATCCTTGGAATAACTTCTCAAGAAATATTGCTGCTTCAGCTCCTGCCATAGTT
The DNA here is from genome assembly GCF_032173495.1 of Musca vetustissima. NCBI lineage: Eukaryota > Metazoa > Arthropoda > Insecta > Diptera > Muscidae > Musca > Musca vetustissima. Next base: position 32,877 of record NW_026885095.1, on the reverse strand, counting down.
GAGGGGTGGTGATATTTGTTGTATTAACATTTGAATGACTTTTGATTTATAATTCTGTTTCCTTTGCACAGAAATTGTTTATCTTTTGCCGTATTTACATTCAATTTAATTCTACTTAATCTCAATTACAGGCTTTGTACAATTAATTCCTATGCTGTCTTTATCCACATCAAATTTATGTATAAGTAAATATTTACATTTCTAATTTGAAAGGTTTTACTATTACTCTGAATATCATATTGAGTTAGTATGGTAAAAGTAGATTTGTTGTAGAACTGACATACAAACATTCAGTTATCCTTTATTATAACACAGAACGGAATAGACGTAAAGTTCGGCTAAACTGTTTACACTCCTAAACATAGGTATACTAACAGTTACTAGAAATTAAAGTTCTATCTTCAAGGAGCGAGTGAGCGAGATAATAAAGTGTGACCAAAAGCTTCAATGTACTCAAAACATATGAAACCTAACAAATATCGCAGTTTTGAAGGACCATTACAAGAAATCGAATGAACACGAATATATATATATATATATATATAGAAACCGCATAAGTTGTCACATGTTATGATGAGGACCCACCATGTTGAAGCATTTATATACAATCTCTAGGTTATACTAACTTCAGTACGTTGTGCAAAATTTGTGTTAATTTTGGGTAAAATCGGACGAAAATATATATGTAGAAGCTATACCAAAAACTGAACCGAATTCAATGAGAGATGTCAGAGATCAACAATAGTTCATTGTACAAAATTGTGTGGCAATAAGACACACAAGTGCACAATTTACATAAAATCGGAAGAAAATATATATGGGAGCTATATCTAAATCTGGGCCGATTTTCACGAAACTTAGCACAACTCATTCTAGATCTAATTCATAACGCTATGCCAAATTTCGAGCAAATCGATAAATATATTGGGACTTTGGTGCACCATTTACATTAAATCGGAAGAAAATGTATATATGGGAGCTATATCTTAATCTGGACCGATTTTCAGGAATCTTAACACACATTGTTCTACACTTAATTCAGTACGCTGTGCCAAATTTCGTGGAAATCGAAAGATATATAGTGACTTTGATAGACCATTTACATTAAATCGGACGAAAATAAATATGGGGGCTATATATAGATCTGGACCGATTTTCAGGAAACTTAACATACATTATTCTACACCTAATTCACTATACTATGCCAAATTTCGTGCAAATCGAAAGATAAATTTTTGTAAACCATTTACTTTAAATCGGACAAAAATATATATGGGAGCCATATCTAAATCCGAACTGATTTTCACAAAACTTAACACACACCATTGAACATTCAATTCAGTACGCTATGTTAAATTTCGTGCAAATCGACGATAATATAGAGCCTTTAGTGCTCCATTTACCCAAAATCGGGGAAAACTATATATGGGAGCTCTATCTAAACCTGCACCGGCTTTCACGAAACTTAGCACACGTCATTTAGACTTAATTTAGTACGCTATGCCAAATTTCGTGTAAATCGAAACAAATATATAGGGACTGTTGTGCACCATTTACATTAAATCGGACGGGATTTAATGGGAGCTATATCTAAATCTGAAGCGATTTTTTCCAATTTCAATAGGGTTCGTCCTTGGCCCGAATAAGTAACCTGTGCCAAATTTCATCCAATTCGAATCATAAATGCGACCTGTACTTTGTTTACAATCTGACATGGACGGACAGACAGGCGGGCGGACAGACATGCATAAATCGGCATATAAAGTGATTCTATGCATATTCTCAAAAGGAACCATGTGTCTATCTCGTTTCCTTTTGCCTGGTACAAACATATGCACAAAGACATAATACCCTGTACCACAGTGTGGTGAAGGGTATACAAAATAACATGAAGAGTTTGTTGCACCATTTACGTAAAGTCGGACGAAAATATATATCAAAGCTATATCGAAATCTGAACCGACTTCATCGAAACTTACCACAGGTTAGGTTATACTAACTTCAGTGCGTATTGTGCCTATGGGCCATATTTTCGGTCCTTGGCGCACCACTTACTTAAAATCAGAAGATAATACATATGGAAGCTTTATTCAAATCTGAACCGATTTTAACGAAACTTGCCGCTACACGAACTTCAGTACCTTGTGCAAAATTTTGAAAATTTTGAAGAAATGATACACCATATGGTGCATCATTTGCTTAAACTCGGGCGAAACTATATATGAGAGCTATAGCTAAATCTGAACCGATTTCTACAACACTTCATAGTTATCAAACTGGACTTAATTCAGAAAACTGTGTAGAATTTTCTCTAAATCGGGGAAATGTTATTAAATTTAGTGCATCATTTACATAAAATGGGACGAAATTATATATGGGAGCTATATCTAGATCTGAACCGATATCAACAACACTTCACAGATATCAAACTGGACTTAACTCAGAAAGCTGTGCAAAATTTTGTTTAAATAGGGGAAATATTGAAAATTTTCTGCTGAATTACAGCGAAAATTAGGGGTACCATTCATTGTCAATTTGACACTTTCCCTTCAATCCAATCATTTTGTCCATTAGAAAAAAAGTTACTATTGTTCTATATTGTATATCACTTTCATATTTGTTTAACCCTTTCAGTGTTTTTGTCGAATATATTCATATTTAATGTCTTTGTCTTTGTTTTTACTGAAAGACAGACGAAACTGGCCGAGGGTTAAAATGACAATTGTTATTTTTTCTAAACTATGTGTCTTTCTATGATATTAAATACAAAATTTTTGATTTTTATTCCGGCAAAAAAAATTTTGACACTGAAAGGGTTAAAAGTTTTTTCCAACTTATTGGTTTTGTGTAGAAAAATAAATCTTTAATTCACCGTACTGGTCATGAATCAACCACAAAACCAATTTGCCTATAATTTCCATTTACAAACGAAAATTCCCATAACACAAACACCAACAATCTAATCTTTTTGTATTGATTGTGTTATCTGCAGAGGTCGTAAAAGTTGTGTCTTATTTTTTAGTTTTTTCTTACACGTGTCTTAAATTTGCCAACATTAAATAATCGTTTTATAGCATTTCTTTCCTCTTTTTGCCACCAGAATTATTTAAACTGTGTTCGTCCTAAAAAAGCTATACTTTATAAAGTTGTCATGAAAAAAAACAGATAAAATAAAATCGCACAAACCGGTGTGGTGGCGATGTGAAGTAGTATGCAAATACTATTTCCATTTTTACATAAATTTTCTTTGTTAAGCCCTGAAAAAGTCCTAAGCTTATCAACTAAAATGTTTCATTTTATGATTGAATAAAAGCAAATATTGAAATAACCCAAGGACTTGTTTAGTATTGTTGTTGTATTATTTAAATACATTTATAAATATTACGTAGGGGGAAACAGAATTTTTTTATGATAATCAAGTAAATAACGGGAGGCTTTAAAAGTTCATTATTACAATAGTTCAACAATTTAATGTTTACAGCCAGAAGTCGTTTGATCGGACCGAAATTGATAATTTTATTATTTAATAGACAGATTTGACATTCAATGAGAAACTAAAATATACAATTAGTGCAAACGTGTCCAAAAGCTGGACCCATAGCGATAATTCTACAAACCGATGTATGTACACCAAATACACATTTCAGCAATTTTTAATTGAGATTTTTCCCAAAATCTGAAAACCCCAAAGCGTGGACTGGTGCTAATAATGCATGGTAGAGTATACAAACTACTCAAACTACTGCAATTTAGATTGTAAAGTTATATGAGTCTATGCCTAAGGGGGGATCAATATTGATTACATAGTGTAGGAATTAGCGAATATTTGTGCTTACCTAATTAATGACCGATATATGTAAATTTCGAACCCAGTAGCTTGGTTTTGTATCTCCCTCCTCCATAGGTATTCGAATCATAATTCGAAAAATAAATGCGACCTGTACTTTGTTTACAATTTAATATGGACAGATGGACTTACATGCCTAAATCGACTCAGAAAGTGATTCTATGCATATTCTCAAAAGGAACCATGTGTCTATCTCGTTTCCGTTCTCTTTTTACAAACTTAGGCAAAAATACATACTACCCTGTACCACAGTGTGGTGAAGGGTTTAAAGAAAACCAATGTTGACGGCCCCCGAAAACATTTAATGGATCACAATCTGCGAATCTGGACTTGAAATGTGCACATGTTGTGCAGAACAGGGCAGTTTTTGCTTTGGCGGATATACGTAAGTTTGTACTTCTTTATGATATCTGACAAAGCAATATTATCGTTTTACAGGAAATGCGATGGAACGGGACAGGCGTAAGTAAATCAGATGATTACGCCCTGTGTTATAGCTGCCATGAAACGATTCCTCGTCTCCAGATTCACTTCAGTAGATGAGCGAAATTCTATAATCCGTATAAAAACGAAGTTTTTCTACATCAGTCTTATTTACGCTCATGCTCCGACGGAAGATAACGTTGAACAGACAAAAGACATATTTTACGATTTAAATCGAGAAGTAAGATGGTGCGAACAAAGTCCGGAAATTTTACCAAACAAGTAAAACACCAAATCGTAGGCTTTGGTCCTTTATTCATTGTTATATGTGAAACACCGAATCCAATAGTCAATGATATTATTGGGCCATATCAATGAGGTTTCAGTCCTGGCAAATTCACCATAGAAAACACCCACGAAAAACACATCAATGCATTCCACCTATTCGTCGACTATGAAAACTTCTTCGAAAGCCCTATCCCTTCAGAGGTGTTTAAATTAATGTCTATGTTCGGCATTACTTCGAAATTAATACGGCTAAGGAAGATTACTTTAACTGGCACAAGGTCAACAGATTACGTCGGATAGGACCTCTCGGACCTATCGGAGCCCTTCAATATCCTGCTGGAAAAGGTCATACGAAATTCAAATGTGAACAGAAATGGTACTCTGTATACAAATGAACATATGTTACTCGCCTACGCCGACGACATCGAATGGGTCGAGCATTGCGAGCAGAAACAGCCAACTCCGAACAAATTGAGAATGAGTATGCCAAAGTGGGTTTCACAGTAAATGGCGAGAAGGCCAAGCTGATGGTATCAACGCGCAAGACGTCCACTAGACTCGGAACAACTGTGGACCTTAAAAACAGCTTGGAGGAAGTCAATGATTGTATATGCCTCGGTACCGCCATAAAAAAAAACTAATGACAATGGTTTTGAATTCGAAGAAGATTAGTGTTGATTAACAGACGATACAATGGTATAATAAAGCAGTTTAGAAACAATACCACCTCTCGCCAGACCATACTCACCCTCTACAGCACGCTGATTCTTTAGTATGGGTCAGAAGCATTAATATTTGCGCGCCCAGATGAGGCAGCTCTTGGAGTGTTTGAAAGAAAAATTCTTCGAAAGATCTATGGGCCGATATACGTTAGCGGTGAATATTGCCGACGAAAGAACAATAAGTTATGCCATCTATTCCAAGACTTCAACATTTTATACGTATCGAGCTGTAGCTACTATTTTGGATTGGTCATGTTGTGAGAATGAATGCCCCAGCACAAAAGGGATATAAAAGAGAGCGAATTGATGGCTCACTTAGATCAAAATAATATATGGAAGCTAAGATATATCCTTATCTGATATATCCATATCTGAAAATCGGACGAATATATATATAGTAGATATATATAAATCTGAACCGATTTTCAAGAAACTGAACACACATTATTCTGGACCTAATTCATTACGCTATGCCAAATTTCGTGCAAATCGAAATATATATAGTGACTTTGGTACACCATTTACCTTAAATCGGACGAAAATATATATGAGAGCTATATCTAAATCTGAGCCGATTTTCATGAAACTTAACACACATCATTCTAGACTTAATTATTTACGCTCTGTCAAATTTCGTGCAAATCGAAAGATATATAGGACGAAAAGTATATATGGGACCCATATCTAAATCTTAACATTTTTTTTTCTTGGGCCAAATAAATGAGCTGTACCGAATTTCATCAAATTGGATTATAAATGCAATCTATACTTTGGAACCATGGATATATCTCGATTCCTTTTGTCTGTTACAAACACATGCACAAAGACATGTGTATGTATGTCCACCACTGATTTATAATTTCATGTTGCAATAACAATCTTATGAACACCTTAGTATATATCCAAAGTGGTGCAGGGTACATGTAGTCAGTCCTAACTTTGGTACTTGCCTTATTGGTTTTTATGTATACGATGTGATAAAAAATGAAAGTAGATTATTTTCAACTTAATTTCTAGAAATTTAATGTTTTCTATATAGTATGTCAATAGGCAAACAAATAAAGTTGTACTTGAAAATATAGGCTATTAACAAACAGCAACTTCACATCGATATTATCCTCTTTTTGTCCTAGAATGGGACTGAACCATATTTATTGGAGGAGAGGGTGTGATGTAAATAGCCATTTCTTGTTAATATTATTACTGCGGGGGTTATGGTTGTTACTGCTGTTGTTCGTTTTTTTATTCATAAAAATAAAACAGATTTTATGATAAATGGCCACCAGACATGAGACAAACACACACAGTTAAACAACATTGGCCTCATTTTTGTCCTTCACGCTTTTGCTACGATTTAATGTTTTGCGTATTTCCTATTTCAACCAAAACAAAAATGACAAAAGCAAAAAATAAATAAATAAACATCAACTACAAAAACAAATACAATCTAATGTTTTGTAATTGAAAATAATTACACTCTATGTATACATAAAACGAAAATATATGTATATATATATACATATATTTAATTAGGGCCTTATAATTTGTATTTTCTGCTGAAGCCAACAACAGCAACAAATATATTGCAAATTCGTGGTCACAAATATAGTTATTATTACCAGTCACAACGCTACTAGCGGAATGGTGGCGGTGGTAGTTTGCTGAAGGGAAGAGAGAGAGATTTAAAAAGTTAGTCATTATTTTTATTTTATGTACAAAATAAAACTTTTCAAATATTACCAAATCGACACAATTCCAGATTCCAAAAAAACGAGAAACAACGTTTAATGTGCTGAATAGTTGGAAGTTGGCGAATTCATTTATTGCCACTATGAAAAACTTCTTAAACGGATTTCCCCCCACCTCCAGCACTTCATTGAAAACATTTAACAATTCAATAAGAATTTTAATTTATGTGTAGCGTGCTTTATGAAATTTCAGGCTATACATGACACATTCAGGTATTTGCAATAAAAAACCAGTAAGGAAAGTTCAAAAGTCGCATGGAGCCGAGTATATAATACCCTTCATCACTTTGGGTATATTCAAGAGATGTTCCAAAGGACGATATCACTTTGGTTATATTCAAGAGATGTTCCAAAGGACGGGACCGACTATATGATACCCTTTACCACTTTTTCGTCTAAAGACTCTTGAGCCGATTTTTATATTTTTAATATCAAATATTTAATTTTAATTAATTGGATGTTTTTGGTAAAAAAATATAACATTGTGCTAAGTTGGGATCAAAACAACAAAATGTTGTGAGGGAGTTCTTAAAGGGAGTGGTCTGATATTCTTTATCTTCAAACATGATTTAGGTTCGGAGGAAATATTACGATATGCAAAGAGTGGGTGAAATCTGTAACTCCTTTCGAGAGTTATCATTCGCAATATCCAGCCAGACAGGCATTAGCCAGTCGGACAGATATTTCAGCCTTAAGGTTGAGGATGTAAAAATAGAAGTAGGGTAAGGGATTTCATAAAAATTAATCTGGAACAGCTTTCTTCACAAACAAACTCAAATTTTCTAGTATGAGCCTCACTTCCATTAAAAACTTGGTACATAACATCCAGCCGTAAATCTGGGGTTAATACCTTATGCAAACATACGTGACAATCGGAGAAACATTGGGTACTGGATGCACCATTTATATAAAATCGCACGAAGATACATATATATGGGTGATGAGATGACTCCTGATCTCATCACAAATGTGCGACGGGAGAAACTAGAGAAAAAAGAAACGCACGGTGTTGACGGTTCCGTGGTTCGAGGTGAACTCATTTTATTTTTAATATTTTCTTAACTCTAAACCTACATTTTAATACATAGAAGTACAATGCATTTCAAATACATACATTGAATGTGTACATAGATTTGGGTTTGGACACGTATCACCCAAAACTACACACAGACAAGAAATATTCTAAATGCATTCTAAAGGTAATAATGTTTAAACGCATTGTGTGCGGCGATATCATATTCTTTCTACCTACGCACTGCTTATCTACAATGCAGGCACACACACACTACGTGAGGGTAATACAAATCATATTTTCTGATCCACTTTACAAATAAAAATCTTAGCAGCAACTATTTCCATTTGACTACCTGACTCCAAAATGACGTACAGTTCACTAAACTGTACAATGGGAGTTTTATCTATGAAAATATATATAAGTCTGAAAATTTTTCACCAAAACCTGGCACAGGTTGGGTTATACTAACTTCAGTACGACGAACAAAATGTTGTGTCAATCGGCCCAAATAAGAGCCTTTGCATGAAATAGCACGAAAGAATATATCGGAGCTACATCTAAATCAGAATCGATTCCAATAAAACTTGGCATTCGTTAGTACGTTGTGTAAAATTTTGTCCCGATCGACCTGATTTGGTACACCATTTACACAAATCGAATCTGAAAATGATACGATCCATATTCTCAACCCATATTCTCGTTTCCCATTGCCTGTTACAAACGCATGCACGCAGACATAATACCCTGATCGTATCCAAAATAGGAATGGGTCTGCAATATGTCTGGTAAATTTGGATGAAATTGGTTCAGATATAAATAGAGCTCGCCTATATATTTTAGTAGGATCATGGCGCACCAAACTTTTCATGTTTATTCGATTGATACCACATTTTGCACATTATAGCTTTGTGCAGCCCCAAAATTTTGTAACGCCGCGAAATAGTGGTCCTAGACCCACCTTTAAGTATACCGATCGTCATATCTCGACTAGCTGAGTCGATCTAGACATGTGTGTCCGCCGTCCGTCCGCCCGTCTGTCCATTATAATTTGTAAACACGATACAGGCCACAGTTATGGACCAATCTTAACGAAATTTTGCATGTAGGATGTGTTCTGCCCAATGAAGACCCCTATTGTTCTTGGGAAAGATCGGTTAATATTTAGGGGATGAAATGGACCAAATACTAAATTTTTGTCGGGTTTTCTGGTTAATGGCCCAAACATCGTGAAATTTTCCATAGAGAAGGGGATCAGGCCAAAGAATAAGCATGCATGTTTTAATAAAGATCGGTCAATATTTAGCGGGTCAAATGGACCCTGACTTTTGTGTGAAAGATAACAAAATTTGTATTCTATAGGGTAAATATATACGCTGAAGGACATAGACCCGAGAAGTTTATATTATATCCATGAGGAGTGGTTGACCTTTAAATTAATACCAAGTATATTGTTGTATGTGCTCGGATGTGGGAGTTACACCTAAATATTTACAGGTATCTCCGTATTCGTATATTATTTAGTAAACCATTATCACTCTAGATAGCGGAACTATAGCGCTGATCGCTTTTAAATGTTCCATGAGGTTCCAGTTATGGTCAATGACAACGCCTATAATTTTCGGTGATGATCAGAAAATAATTTTGGAATGAAGTGGTCCGAAAACTTATTATACCCTTCACCACACTGTGGTACAGGGTATTATGTCTTTGTGCATATGTTTGTAACAGGCAAAAATAATCGAGATAGACCCATGGTTCCTTTTGAGAATATACATAGAATCACTTTCTAAGTCGATTTATGCATGTCCGTCCGTCCGTCCGTCCGTCTGTCCGTCTGTCCGTCTGTCCGTCTGTCTGTCCATGTTAAATTGTAAACAAAGTACAGGTCGCATTTATGATCCGAATTGGATGAAATTTGGCACAGGTCACATATTCGGCCCAAGGACGAACCCTATTGAAATTGGGAAAAATCGGTTCAGATTTGGATATAGCTCCCATATATATATTTAACCGATTTAATGTAAACGGTCCCTATATATCTTTCGATTTGCACGAAATTTTGTACAGCCTAATCATTTAGGTCTAGAATGATGTCTGCCAAGTTTCGTAAAAATCGGTCCAGATTTAGATATAGCTCCCATATATAGTTTCGTCCGATTTCATGTAAATGGTGCACCAAAGTCCCTATATATCTTTCGATTTGCACAAAATTTGGTACAGCCTAAGCACTTAGGTCTAGAATGATGTCTGCCAAGTTTCGAGGAAATCGGTCCAGATTTAGATATAGCTCCCATATATAGTTTTGTCCAATTTCATGTAAATGGTGCCCCAAAGTCCCTATATATCTTTTGATTTGCACGAAATTTGGTATAACGTACTGAATTGAGCCTAGAATGTTGTCTGCCAACTTTCGAGAAAATCGGTCCAGATTTAGATATAGCTCCCATATATAGTTTCGTCCGATTTCATGTAAATGGTGCACCAAAGTCCCTATATATCTTTTGATTTGCACGAAATTTGGTATAACGTACTGAATTGAGCCTAGAATGTTGTCTGCCAACTTTCGAGAAAATCGGTGAAGATTTAGATATAGCTCCCATATATAGTTTCGTCCGATTTCATGTAAATGGTGCACCAAAGTCCCTATATATCTTTCGATTTGCACGAAATTTGGCATAACGTACTGAATTGAGCCTTGAAAGATGTCTGCCAAATTTCGAGAAAATCGGTCCAGATTTCTATATAGCTCCCATATATAGTTTCGTCCGATTTCATGTAAATGATGCACCAAAGTCCCTATATATGTTTCGATTTGCACGAAATTTGGCATAGCGTACTGAATTAGTTTCAGAATAATGTGTGCCAATTTTCGAGAAAATCGGTTCAGATTTAGATATAGCTCCCATATATAGTTTCGTCCGATTTCATGTAAATGATGCACGATTTGCACGAAATTTGGCATAACGTACTGAAAATCGGTCCATATTTAGATATAGCTCCCTTTTATTATAGATTGATTATAAGTAATTGACGCACCAAGGATCCAATAGGCTGATAGGAACAAAACGTTCTGAAATTAGTATAACCTAACCTGTGACAAGTTTGTTTGAATTCGCTTAATATTTGGATAGAGCTTCCATATATATTTTCGCCCGTAAAGTGGGCATGAAACTCCTCATGTTAGTCAGATTGACATCAAAGTTTGCACAACGTACAAAATTGAGCATAGATTTACGTAGTTGCGTTTTCTAGAAGTACAGACATAGCCCAACCGATGACGTATTTATATTTGTTTGAAGTCGATTTACATACTTTATGGATAGATCTACATAGATTCACATTTAGATAAAAATCACATATTTTATTTCATCCAATTTCATGTTAATCGTCCTGTTTAATATACCCATAGTGGTGAAGGGTATCATATAGTCGGCCCCGTCCGACTTTACTACTTTCCTTACTGGTTTTTTGTGTTATTTTCGAGTCGATCTACAGACCACAAATGAAAGGCGAACACCACAACACAACCCATGGTGAAGGGAATTTGGACAATTGCTGTACTGAATACTCGTAATATTCGGAAAATATGTTTAGTGTGAGGAAGAGGTGCTGCTTACCTCTAATCGGGCAAGAGGGTGCAAATATCACGAAATATTGTCTAGGCTCCGCAGAATATTTGAGTTCCGTGTAGTTGTGTAGGATATTGTATGGTCGGCCCCGTCCGACCAAACTGCTCCCCTCACTGGTTTGATTTATATCGATTTACATAATTTTCTCCCATTGTACAAACACGACTCTAAATCTGCCATAATGAAATGTAATTTGGAATGTGTTACCGATGATGTGTGTGTGTGGATTTGTGTACCCATTAAAAATTTATTATACCAAATTTCTGCGAATACGTTTGAATATCTGTCTCAAGAACCACAAAATAATTTGGAGTACCCATCTTCGAACTTGACATGTTATCTATCTCAATTCTTTTAGAGACTAGAATGATTACAACAGACAGACGAATTTATAATGACGCTGATCAAGATTAATTTCGTTGAGTTACAAACAGAAAAGCAAACTTTATATACCCTCCATACTATGGTGGAGAGTATAAAAAGGTACAGATTGTACCCGGTTATTGATTGTAGGGTTAAGTCGGTTCACATATAGACACAGATCACATATTCAATTAAGTCCAATTTCATGTCAATTGTCCTTCTAATCTGTTAGGATGCATCTCTTAAATATAGCCAAAATGGTAAAGGGTATAATATAGTCGGCCCCGTACGACATTATTACTTTTCTTACTGGTTTCAAGTGTCTATCACATTTCCTTTCGCCTTTTACAAACATATGCACAAAGAAATAATACCCTGCACCACAGTCTGGTGACTGTGACTCTTCCAAGAAATAATATTCCTACTTGCGAAATGCTTCATCTTTAACCAGTAAGGAAAGTTCAAAAGTCGCATGGGCCGGCTATATGATACCCTTCACCACTTTGGGAACATACAAGATATGTTAATATTTACAATATCCTGTAGATAGAACAGACATACAATCTTTGGAGGATCATAGAGATGCAGTCGGGCGAAATTAAATGGGCTATATAGATAGATATTTGAACCAATTTGAACCAATTGAAAAATCCCATACACATACCATTTTGGAATCAACGAAAATTTGCATGTCAAACAGACAAACTTGGATTCTTTGGTATACCACTTGTATGAAATGGACCTTATTGAGCAACAACAGTTGCACACAACATTTGTTATTTGTTATCACTCTATATTGAATTACCCTCAGCCAAATTTCGTGTTAATCGAACAAACATAGTTCCTTTGGTGCACCATTTACATAAAATTGAACGAAAATATATATAAGAAATATATCAAAATCTGAACCGATTTATACAAACCTTATCAGACATAATTTTTTCCTCAATTGCATGCGCAAAATTTTGATCAATCGGACAAATATTAGGAGTTTGGTGTATCATTCCAAAAAATTGGAAGAAACTATACATGGGAGCTATATATAGACCTGAACCAATGTTAACAAAAATTCGCAGACATAATTCTGGACATAATTCAATACTCTGTGCAAAATTTTGTCCCAATCGGACAAATATTGGACGAAACTATATATGGGAGCTATATCTAAATCTGAACCGATTCCAACAAAACTTCCCTGACATTAAACTAAACCTAATTCAGTACGCCGTGCAAAATTTTGTTTCAATTGAACAAAAATTGGGAGTTTGGTTCACCATTTACCTAAAATCGGACGAATCTATGTATATACGGGAGCCATATCTTAAACTGAACCGATTTTCTCCAATTTCAATAGGGTTCGTCCTTGGGTCAAATAAGTGACATGTGCCAAATTTCATCCAAATCGGATCATAAATGCGACCTGCATAAATCGGACGGACATGCATAAATCGATTCAGAAAGTTATTCTATGCATATTCTGAAATGGAACCATGGGTCTATCTCGATTATTTTTGCCTGTTACAAACATATGCACAAGGACATAATACTTTGTACCACAGTGTGGTGAAGGGTATAAAAAGTTTTTACACCAAACAAAATAATATCAAAGAAAGATATATTTACACCCGCATTCTATACGCATTTTCTCGAAGCGAATCGCGGGCACGATAACTCAAAAACTAAAAATCTAATCGCTCCCAAATTTTGACACGTTTCTCTGGGAGTGTATAAAAAAATATAAAAAAACATTTTTTGTAAATTATTTTTCTTCCTTTTTAAACTCTAGACTGTACAAAATTCCGTGACATTAAATTGGAATTGTTGATAGCCTTTACATTAAATAAAACTTACAAAAGGGCATTTTGTCGCCATTGAAAGTAATAAAAATCTCCACCACTTCAGTAAATACCAACAAACCGAATAAAAGAAACAAACACAACAACAACTATTGAATTTTCTACAGGAAATATTATTTATTCATTTATTAGTTAAACAATGGAAAGAGAAAGTCTAACGAACGAAGTCAGTCTACGATATGTTGAAAAAAGAGGAAACACAAAAACAATTCCAACAAATAACAGAGCTAGACATTTTCCTACACCATAGTATATACATATACATACGTACATGATGACAGGACTCGCATCTTTCAGTCGAGTTGTAGACATTCATTTAATAATATACGACAAAGGAAACATACCCACAAAAAATTAGGTTAAAAAAAGAACAGACATTGCCTATGGCAATGTTTTATTTGCAGGAAGGGTGGTAGAGGAGACACCAAACAAAAAACACCCTCTACAATAGTAAAGGAAAAAAAAATAAAAAAGAACAACAATACACAAAAAACAGCAAACATTTATCTTGAATTGCCTATGACAATGACTGAAGCAATTGTCATAGGAAATATTCATTGAGAAATAAAATACACGAGCCCTCTATCACCAAACTAGTTCGAACGAATACCATTCAGATACCAATTCTTGGGCAACAAATAAAAATTCATTGCCAGACAAAATCATTGGTATCTTCCACCCAAAAGTCTACTTACATACGCATCTAGTAGTCGCATCGCATTTCGTCCGAGATATGCGATATCTCTCGGAAGCACCTTAAATAAATCGCCATACCCTAGATAAATGCTTTGGTTCGGTTCGATTGCCACCATTCCGAGAGGGATTTAAACCGACTAATGATATTCATTACATTATACTGGTATTGTCGAAAGCGATAAGCACCAAGGCATGCAAAGAACAAAAGATATTTTGTTGGTCATGGATAAATTGTAATAAACTGGAATCTACATTACGATCCTCATTTAGTTTTTTCTTTGTTTTATTCGATTCTTGCTTTCGCTTTTTTCTTCTCTTCGTCTCTTTCATGCAAATTACCAAAAAGCGGACATCGAATAATTCTGTTTGCCATAATAATGAAATGGAATTTATCGGTATGTAAATGTTGAACATATTTTTGAGGTTTTAGGACAAATCAGATAATTTTGTGGCATAGCTAAGAATTGTGTGGCGGAATGGTCAATAAATTTAGGAGAAATTATCAACTTGGCAGGCATCACTCTAGGCTCAATTTAGTACGTTACTCGAAATTTCGTGCAAATCGAAAGGTATATAGGGACTTTGGTGCACCATTTACATAAAATCGGACGAAACTATATATGGGAGCTAAATCTAAATCAGGACCGATTTTCACGAAACTTAGCCCACACCATTCAAGGCTCAATTCAGTACACTGTGCAAAATTTCGTGCAAAGATATGTAGGACTTTGGTGCACCTTTTACATTCATTCGGACGAAAATATATATGGGAGAATTTTACGAAACTTTACACACATCATTCTAGGCTTAATTTAGTTCGTTATGCTAAATTTCGTGCAAATCTAAAGATACATAGGGACTTTGGAGTCCCATTTAACTTAAATCGGACAAAAATATATATGAGAGCTATATCTAAATCTGAACCGATTTTCTTCAATTTCAATAGGGTTCATCCTTGGGCCAAATAAATGACTTGTGCCAAATTTCGTCCAAATCGGATCATATTATATGGTGTATAATATATTTGGTGTACAATCAACATGAATAGATCGAAATTATATATGGAAGCTATACTATATCTAAATCTGAACCGATTTCAAGAAAACTTGCTAGATATTAATTTTTATTAATTTCAGTATGTGTCGCCAAACGGCCTAGGTATGGATCTTTAGTGCATCATTTACTTAAAATCGGACGCAAGTATATATAGAAGCTATATTTACATCTGAACCAAATTCAAGAAATCTTGACACACGAAAAGTTATAGTAACTTTAGAACATTGTACAAAATTGTGTGCCGATCCGCCAATCTTTGGACCTTTAGTGCACAATTTATATTAAATCGGTCAAAAATATATACTGAAGCTATATCTAAATTTAAACCAATTTTGTCAAAACTTAGCACACCTAGTTATGCACCCTTTGCCAAACATATGGGGACATTGGGGCACCATTTACCTTAAATCGGACGAAACTATATATGGAAGCTATATCTAAATCTGAACAGATTTTTCCAAATTTCAAAAGGGCTCGTCCCTGGGCCAAATAAGTGACGTGTGCCAAATTTCATGCAAATCGGATCATAAATGCGACCTGTACTTTGTTTACAATTTAACATCTACAGACGGACAGATGGATAGACGGACATGCATAAATCGACTCAGAAAGTGATTCTATCGGACGAAAATATATATGGGAGCTTCTAGACTTAATTCAGTACGCTGTGCTAAATTTCGTGCAAATCGAAGGATAGATAGAGATTTTGGTGCACCATTTACATAAAATCGGACGAAAATATATATGGTAGTTATATCTAAATCTGAACCGATTTTCACGAAATTTAACACACATCTTTCTAGACATAATTCAGAACGCTACCACAAATTTCGTGCAAATCGAAGGATTAATTGAGACTTTAGTGCACTATTTACCTAAAATCGGACGAAATATATGGGTTATGTTTGCATTTCTGTAAAAAACATTCTATACTCAATTTAGTACGTTGTGTGAAATTTCGCGTCAATCTGACAAAAATTAAAAATTAATGGAAGCTATATTTAGTTCGATTTCAACAAAATTTGTCACATGTTAGTTTATACTAATTTCAGTACGATTTATGCTTATAGGCCATATTTTGGGTTTATTATTTATATGTTTATTTTATATGTAACAGACGTAGGCTCCTAGATGCACCATTTACATAAAGTAAGACGAAAATATATATAGGATTTTTGAAACTTTAATATACATCACTCTAAACTTACATCACTTAGAATAGGACGATAATATATATGGTAGCTATATCTAAATCTGATCCGATTTCAACAACACTTTGTATACGTCTATCTGGACTTAACTTCGTATATTGCGTAAGATTTTGCCTCAATCGGACAAATATTGGGAGTTTGGTGCTCCATTTATATAAATTGGAGGAAAATATATATGGGAGTTATGTAAATCTAGACCGATTTCCAAAAAAACATACTTTAATATGGACCTATTTCAGAATGTTGTGCAAATTTTTGTTTGAATCGGATAAATAGTGGATGTTTGGTGAACAATTTAGATAAAATCGGACGAACTACATATGGGGGCTATGTCTAAATCTGAACCGATTTCAACAAATGACCGATTTTTTTTACCAAAACACAGTTTTAGTGAAATCGTTTCAGATGCAGATATATTTTTGGAACTATATGCACCGAGGAGCATTTGCCTGTTCACTTTACATGAAATATTGCATAGCGTATTGGATTGAAATAGGTTCGGTCCGATTTCATCTGAATGGTGTATCAACTAAGTAAAATTTGTCCGATTGGGCACAATGTACCAAATTGAATATAGAATAAAGTGTATTAATTTTTTTCTTTTTTTAATAAATTTTGTACAGGGCACAAGGCAAATACGTCCAGATTTACATATAGCTCCCAACATAATTTTGACCGTTTTCATACAAATGATTGACATGCATTTTTCATAACCTTATGTGTGTTTGTTGTGTTAATTTAGTGCAAATGTCTATGTAGTTCACACAATTAATTTCGTCCCATTCCATTTCAATGGTCCTCCAAAGATCCAATGCTAACATTTTCTACAGGGTATTGTATATATGAGCATCTCTTGTATGTACCCGAATTTATTGTTGGCCCGTGCGACTTTTGAACTTTCATTACTGGTTTCACTTGTTATATCCTTCACCACACTGTGGTACAGGGTATTATGTCTTTGTGCATATGTATGTAACAGGCAAAAATAATCGAGATAGACGCATGGTTCCTTTTGAGAATATGCATAGAATCACTTTCTAAGTCGATTTATGCATGTCCGTCCGTCTGTCTGTCCATGTTAAATTGTAAACAAAGTACAGGTCGCATTTATGATCCGAATTGGATGAAATTTGGCATAGGTCACTTATTCGGTTCAGATTTAGATATAGCTCCCATATATATATTTAACCGATTTAATGTAAACGGTCCCTATATATCTTCTGATTTGCACGAAATTTGGTACAGGCTAATCATTTAGGCCTAAAATGATGTCTGCCGAGTTTTGTGAAAATCGGTCCAGATTTAGATATAGCTCCCATATATAGTTTCGTCCGATTTCATGTAAATGGTGCCCAAAAATCCCTATATATATTTTGATTTGCACGAAATTTGGCACAACGTACTGAATTAAGCCTAGAGTGATGTCTGCCATGTTTCGAGAAAATCGGTCCAGATTTAGATATAGCTCCCATATATAGTTTCGTCCGATTTCATGTAAATAGTGCCCCAAAGTCCCTATATATCTTTCGATTTGCACGAAATTTGGCACAACGTACTGAATTAAGCCTAGAGTGATGTCTGCCAAGTTTCGAGAAAATCGGTCCAGATTTAGATATAGCTCCCATATATAGTTTCGTCCGATTTCATGTAAATAGTGCCCCTAAGTCCCTATATATCTTTCGATTTGCATGAAATTTGGCATAGCGTACAGAATTGCGCCTAGAATGATGTCTGCCAACTTTCGAGAAAATCGATCCAGATTTAGATATAGCTCCCATATATAGTTTCGTCCGATTTCATGTAAATGGTGCACCAAAGTCCCTATATATCCTTCGATTTGCACGAAATTTGTCATAACGTACTTAATTGAGCCCAGAATGATGTCTGCCAAGTTTCATGAAAATCGGTCCAGATTTAGATATATCTCCCATATATAGTTTCGTTCGATTTCATGTAAAAAATCTGTCCAGATTTAGATATAGCTCCCTTTTATTTTAGTTTGATTTTAAGTAATTGACGCACCAAGGAACCAATAGGAACAAAACGTTCTGAAATTAGTATAACTTACCTGTGACAAGTTTGTTTGAAATCGCTTAATATTTGGATAGAGCTTTCATATATATTTTCGCCCGATTTCAAGTAAATTGGGCATCAAACTCCTCATGATAGTCAGTTTGACATCAAGTTTTGCACAACGTACAAATTTGAGATTAGCATTATGTAGTTGCGTTTTCTAGAAGTACTGACATAGCCCAACGGATGACCTATTTATATTTGTTTGAAGTCGATGTACATACTTTATGGATAGATCTACGTAGATTCACATTACGATAAATATCGCATATTTTATTTCATCCAATTTCATGCTAATAGTCCTGTTTAATATACCCATAGTCGGCCCCGTCCGACTTTACTACTTTCCTTACTGGTTCCTATTCGGGTACATACAAGAGATGCTCATCTCTTGTATGTACCCGAATTTATTGTCGGCCCGTGCGACTTTTGAACTTTCTTTACTGTTTACTGTTTGAACTTTCTTCACTTGTTAGTCCATTCACCACACTGTGGTACAGGGTATTACGTCTTTGTGCATATGTTTGTAACAGGCAAAAATAATCGAGATAGACCCATGGTTCCTTTTGAGAAATGCATAGAATCACTTTCTGAGTCGATGTATGCATGTCCGTCCGTCCGTCCATGTATTTTTGTGAACAAAGTACAGGTCGCATTTATGATCCGATTTGGATGAAATTTGGCACATGTCACTTATTTGGCCTAAGGACGAAATTGGAGAAAATCGGTTCAGATTTAGATATAGCTCCCATATATAGTTTCGTCTGTTTTTAGGTAAATGGTAAATCAAACTCCCAATTTCTGTCCAATTGAAACAAAATTTTGCACAGCGTACTGAATTAGGTTCAGTTTAATGTCAGGGAAGTTTTGTTGGAATCGGTTCAGATTTAGATATAGCTCCCATATATAGTTTCGTCCGATTTTTTGTGAATGATGCACCAAACTCCCAATATTTGTCCGATTGGGACAACATTTTGCACAGCGCACATACTTATGTAAGCAAAGTTTTGTTGGAATCGGTTTAGATTTCGATATAGCTCCCATATATAGTTTGGTCCGATTTGTTGTGAATGATGCACCAAACTCCCAATATTTGTCCGACTGAGCAAAATTTTGCGCATGCAATTGAGGACAAATTATGCCTGATAAGATTTGTGGAAATCGGTTAAGATTTTTAGATATGTCTTATATATTTTCGTTCAATTTTATGGGATGTTTTCAATTGGTTGAAATATCTATCTAAATAGCACATTTAATTTCGCCCGACTGCATCTCTTTGGTCCTCCAAAGATTCTATGTCTGTTTTATCTACAGGATATTTTAAATATTAACATCTCTTGTATGTTCCCAAAGTGGTGAAGGATATCATATAGCCGGCCCCGTCCGACTTTTGATCTTTCCTTACTGGTTTAATTTATTGTTTTATCACAAGAACTTTAAAATTAGTTTTCAATCGAAACTTCGCGAACAAATATTATTGACTACGAACCATAACAGCAACAGCTTTGAGTTTAAAAATTAAATTTATTTCTTACATTTCACATTGGCCCAAATTTACTTTTTCGAAATGACATTTAACCCCACATCAATGCTACTAACCACATCATACAAATTGTCTTCTATTGACGACATTGGTTTTCTTGTCGTTGCTTTATATTTTGACATGTATAATAGTAAATCTCTAGAAGATTCATATCAAGTAAAACAAATATTTTCATATCATTTCGTTTTATTCCATTTTTTATTTGGAATATTTGCGTCACTAAAGTTTCTTTGTTAAAGTTTAGCTAAAACATTGTCCAACTCCCGAACGACAGACAACGGTCTTACGAATAACATTCGCTCTCATTTTTCTGGCATCTGATTATCAGCATCCACATCATCATCTGTGTTTGAAATCTTTAAAGAATTATTTTAAAGCAAGTTTCAAATTTCGGATTTTGGTGTTGCTTTGTTGGATGATTCTTTTTTCTAACAAAATTCGACATAACTTAAATAAGTTATGACCTCAAATGTAAACAGACAACGAATGAACGAACGAATGATGAGAGTGACTGTGTCCTTGCGCCAATCAACAGCAGCAGTACAGCATCATTGCCATAAAAGTTCGCAGTGAAATACTTGGTGCTGGTGGTGAAATCATAACAGTTGAAGAAATAATAATTTGAATTTTTATACCCTTCACCGCACTGTGGTACAGGGTATTATGTCTTTGTGCATATGTTTGTAACAGGCAAAAGTAATCGAGATAGACCCATGGTTCCTTTTGAGAATATGCATAGAATCACTTTCTGAGTCGATTTATGCATGTCCGTCTGTCCGTCCGTCCGTCCGTCCGTCCATGTATTTTTGTTAACAAAGTACAGGTCGCATTTATGATCCGATCTGGATGAAATTTGGTACAGGTCACTTAATTGGCCAAAGGACGAACCCTATTGAAATTGGAGAAAATCGGTCCACGTTTAGGCATAGCTCCCATATAAGGGTACCCCCCAATTTTCGGTATTTTGAGGTTCTTGAGCGCGTTTTTCAACCGAATACGCTGAAATTTGGTACATTGGGTTCTTATTGGGTACTAAATGTCCCCACAAAAAATTATAAATATAGGTCCATTTTTTCGGATAGCCCTTATATAAAGGTACCCCCAATTTTCGGTATTTTGGGGTTCTTGAACGCGTTTTTCAACCAAATTCTTTGTAATTTGGTTTTTTGTAGTCGTATATGGCAACAAACCGCCCTCCTAAAAATTACTAATATTCGCCTCCTTTTAGAGGTGGTCCCCTTATAACCACCTTTTTATACCCTTCACCGCACTGTGGTACAGGGTATTGTGTCGTTGTGCATATGTATGTAACAGGCAAAAATAATCGAGATAGACCCATGGTTCCTTTTGTGAATATGCATAAAATCACTTTCTGAGTCGATATATGCATGTCCGTCCGTCCGTCCATGTATTTTTGTTAACAAAGTACAGATAGCATTTATGATTCGATTTGTATGAAATTTGGCATAGTTTCGTCCGATTTCATGTAAATAGTGCACCAAACTCCCAACAGTGGTCCGACTAAAGCAATATTTTGCACAGAGTACTGAATTAGGTCCCGACTGATGTGTGAGAAATTTTGTTGGAATCGGTTCAGATTTATATCTAAATATGCTATATATAGTTTCGTCCGATTTTATGTAAATGGAGCAACATACTGCCAATATTTATCCGATTTAGACAAAATTCAGCACAGCGTACTAAATTAGGTCATTGATGAATGCGAAATTTTGTTGAAATCGGTTCAGATTTAGATATAGCTCCCATATATAGTTTCGTCCGATTTAAGGTAAATTGTGCACCAAACTCCCAATATTGGTCCGATTGAAGCAAAATTTTGCGCAGAGTACTGAATTAGGTCCCGACTGATGTATGCGAAATGTCTATATCTACAGGATATTGTAGATATTAACATGTCTTGCATGTACCCATAGTGGTGAAGGGTATCACATAGTCGGCCCCGTCCGACTTTTGAACTTTCCTTACTGGTTTATAACTAGCTTTATTTTTTTGTTCCCCAGTGCTTGTTTCTATGATGTACTCCGAACTTTATTATTGCAATGTTATTAAGATGCCAATGGCGAAATTTACATTTTCTTCATTCGACAGCAACCAACCGACCGTCCTACCAACAACACCGCTAACTTCCTTGTACATTTGCATTTGGAAAGTTTCTGCTAACACACTGCAACTTGGTAATGAAATCATCGCTGATTTATTTGTAGGTAGCTGTTTTTTTATACCCTCCACCATAGTATGGAGGGTATATTATTTTTGTTTTTCCGTTTGTAACGCATCGAAATAATAATTTCCGACCCTATAAATTCTTGATCAGCGTAAAATTCTATGACGATCTAAGCATGTCCGTCTGTCCGTCTGTCTGTCTGTTGTAATCACTCTAGCGTCTAAACGAATTGAGATAGAGGGCCAAAAATTTGCATAGAGTAGTCTTTTGTCTGCAGGCAGGTCAAGTTCGAAGATGGGATATATCGGTCCACGTTTAGGCATAGCTCCCATATAAGGGTACCCCCAAATTTTCAGTATTTTGGTGGTTTTGATCGCAGTTTTCAACCGAATTGGCTGTAATTTAGTACTTTGAGTTCTTATTGGATAGCAAATCTCTCCCTTAAAAATTATAAACATAGGTCCATTTTTTCTGGTAGTCCCCATATAAGGGTACCCCCAAATGCCGGTATTTTGGGGTTCTTTAGCGAGTTTTTCAACCGAATTCGCTGAAATTTGGTACATTTTGTTCTTATTGGGTTCCAAATATCTCCACCAAAAATTATAAATATAGGTTCAGTTTTTCTAGTAGCCCCCATATAAGTGTACCCCCCAAATGTCGATATTTTGGGGTTCTTGAGCGCGTTTTTCAACCGAATTCGCTGAAATTTGGTTCTTATTGGGTTCCAAATATCTCCACCAAAAATTATAAATATAGGTCCAATTTTTCTGGTAGCCCCCATATAAGGGTACCCCCAAAGGTCGGTATTTTGGGATTCTTGAGCGCGTTTTTCAACCGAATTCGCTGAAATTTGGTACATTTGGTTCTTATTGGGTTCAAAATATCACCACCAAAAATTATAAATATAGGTCCAATTTTTCTGGTAGCCCCCATATAAGGGTACCCCTAATTTTCGCTATTTTGAGGTTCTTGAGCACGTTTTTCAACCGAATTCGCTGAAATTTTGTATTTTGTAGTCTTATATGGTAAACAATTTCCCTACAAAAAAATATTAATATACACACCCTTTTTGGGATAGTCCCCATATAACCCCCTTTTTTGATTGAAATAGTTATGCAATTTGTTCTGCGTTTTTGTTCTAAGACTCTATTGTAGTCATATCACCAGCGGAGGATATTGAGATAAAAAACTAGAACGTAAGGTTCGATAATGAGTTATATATGAACTATAACCCGTGTTTAGACCTAGCCCCTGTATGGGAGGTACCAGAAGAAGTGGACCGATATTCCCCATCTTCGAACTTGAACTATGTTTGAAAGAAATAATAAGAGGGCCGAAGTTTGGATGAAATCAAAATTTTCTGAAACAAATTTGGTCCAAAGAAACATGGGGTCTAGAACCATTTTAACCGTATGAAAGTGTATACACCCTCATTATCCATAAAGATGTGGGTATAATTGCCCATTAAAAATTTCTGAAATTTGTTTTATAGTTTACATTTTTGGTTTACATAACCGGTTTGTGGAAATTTCGATATAGGTCCATTTTTTGGTAATTTTCCTATATTTTCATTTCAAGTACCTGTCAGTATATCTATGGTGGAGGGTATCCAAAGTTCGGCCCGGCCGAACTTAATGCTTTTTCACTTTTTTTTCATCTCAACAAATTCTGGTAGTTTAGAAAAATTAAATTCAAATACAATTAGTATTAATATTAATTAATTTAATGAAAAAAGTTTACTATCAGAAATTATATGAATTTTCGAGAATTAAAACAACAAATCTTTCTCATTTTAAAACCAATAAGGAAAGTAAAAACGTAGGACTGGGCCGACTATATAATACCCTTCACACTATGGGTGTATTAAAAAGATTTTCAAGAAAATGTATACACATCATTCTAGTCTCAATTCAGTACGCTATGCAAAATTTCGTGCAAATCGGAAGACATATAGGGAATTTGGTGCACCATTTACATTAAATCGGACGAAAATATATATGGAAGCTATATCTAAATCTGAACCGATTTTCAGGAAATTTTACAGACATCATTCTAGACTCACATCAGTTCGTTAAGCCAAATTTCGTGCAAATCGAAATATATATAGGGACTTTGGTATACCATTTACATTAAATCGGTCGAAAATATATATGAGAGCTATATCTAAATCGGAACCGATGCTATACCAAAATCCGTGCAAATCGAAAGATTTATAGGGACTTTGGTATTGATTGATTCTATAGTGAAGGAATTAGTGAATATTTGGAGTTATCATTTTACAAGAGGCTATGCCTCAATAATAACCGTGGAGCGCAATTTCGAACTTTACATGTTTGCATCACTATACCCTTCTTCACGCCAAATATTAATAAAAATACTATTATCATTATATGGACCTAGGCTTAACTGCTGGTCGATATAGTTCAATCTATTACCTGACGTTCTAATTTTTAACTCGACATCCTCCGATGGTAGAATGAAGCCAGCATATGGAAAAGCGTCAAAAACGTCATAGAATTCCATACATTCGAATAGATTATGGTGGAATACGACTATATTGGACAAATACAAAACGCGGAACAAATCAGTTAACTATTTATACCCTTCACCACACTGTTGTAACAGGCAAAAATAATCGAGATAGACTCATGGTTCCTTTTGAGAATATGCATAGAATCACTTTCTAAGTCGGTTTATGCATGTCCGTCCGTCCGTCCGTCCGCCTGTCTGCCCATGTTAAATTGTAAACAAAGTACAGGTCGCATTTATGATCCGAATTGGATGAAATTTGGCACAGCTCATTTATTTGGCCCAAGGACGAACCCTATTGAAATTGAGAAAAATCGGTTCGAATTGAGATATAGCTCTCATATATATCTTCGTCCGATTTCAGGCAAATGGTGCACCAAAGTCCCTATATATCTTTCGATTTGCACGAAATTTGGCATAGAGTAATAAATTAGCTCTAGAACGATGTGTGTTAAATTTCCTTAAAAGCGGTTCAGATTTAGATATAGCTCCCATATATATCTTCGTCCAATTTAAAGTTAATTGTGTACCAAAGTCCCTAAATATCTTTCGATTTGCACGAAAACTGGCACAGCGTACTAAACTAAGTATAGAATGATGTCTGCTAAGTTTCGTGAAAATCGGTCCAGATTTAGATATAGCTCCCATATGTATTTTCATCCGATTTAAGGTAATTGGTGCACCAAAGACTCTATATATGTTTCGTTTTGCACGAATTTTGGTATAGGGTATTGAAGGGTATCATATAGTTGGCCCAGTCCTACTTTACTACTTTCCTTTCTTGTTTAATATAAGCACGTGAATAACGCGGATACCCTCCGCAGGTACCTTAAATGAAAATGGCATTTCTTTCACGTTGATACCATCACACATTGATAGACTCTATTTCAATTCGTTCAAATGTGGCTGTTACCGCTCGCAATGTTCGAACCATTACGTCGATGTCGTCGGCGTGGGCAAGTAACATATGCTGTGACATTTCTGTTCCGTCACGCGACAAGCTGTCACCTTGTCTGAATCCCCGTTCGGTATTGATGGGCTCCGAAAGGTCATTTCCGGCTTTAACTGCTAACTGTGCCCCAGTTAAAGCTATCCTGCATAGCCGTATTAATTTTGAAGCAATGACGAACGTAGTCATGGCTTTAAACACCTCTGAGCGTGTAGGTCTGTCGAATGATGTTTTATAGTCTTTTTCACCCCATATATATATATGCATGGTTGTCTGTTAAAATTCCGATAGAACCTTGGCATTTACATTTTAACATGTACAGATAGACGGACATATATAAGTCGACTCAGAAAGTGATCCTTGCTTATCCTCAAAAGTAACAAACCTATGCCGAATACAAAACCAGTAAGGAAAGTAGTAAAGTAGGACGGGGCCGACTATATGATACCCTTCACCACTATGGGTATATTAAACAGGACTATTAACATGAAATTGGATGAAATAAAATATGTGATATTTATCTAAATGTGAATCTACCTAGATATATCCATAAAGTATGTAAATCGACTTCAAACAAATATAAATAGGTCATCCATTGGGCTATGTCAGTACTTCTAGAAAACGCAACTACATAATGCTAATCTCAATTTTGTACGTTGTGCAAAACTTGATGTCAAACTGACTATCATGAGGAGTTTGATGCCCAATTTACTTGAAATCGGGCGAAAATATATATGAAAGCTCTATCCAAATATTAAGCGATTTCAAACAAACTTGTCACAGGTAAGTTATACTAATTTCAGAACGTTTTGTTCCTATTGGTTCCTTGGTGCGTCAATTACTTAAAATCAAACTAAAATAAAAGGGAGCTATATCTAAATCTGGACAGATTTTCACGAAACAACGCAGACATCACCCCAGTTTCAATTCAGTACGTTATGCCAAATTTTGTGCAAATTGAAAGATATATAGGGACTTTGGTGCACCATTTACATGAAATCGGACGAAAAAATATGTGAATCAGGACCGATTTTCATGAAACTTAGCAGACATCATTCTAGACTCAATTAAGTACGTTATGCCAAATTTCGTGCAAATCGAAGGATATATAGGGACTTTGGTGCACCATTTACATGAAATCGGACGAAACTATATATCGGAGCTATATGTAAATCTTGACCTATTTTCACGACACTTGGCAGGCATCATTCTAGACTCAATTCAGTACGTTATGCCAAATTTCGTGCAAATCGCAAGATATATGTGGTGCACCATTTACATGAAATCGAAGGAACTATTTATGGGACATATATCTAAATCTGTACCGATTTTCACGAAACATGGCAGATATCATTCTAGACTCAATTCAGTACGTTATGCCAAATTTCGTGCAAATCGAAAGATATATAGGGACTTTGGTGCACCATTTACATGAAATCGGACGAAACTATATATGGGAGCTATATCTTAATCTGGACCGATTTTCTCGAAACTTGGCATACATCACTCTAGGCTTAATTCAGTACGTTGTGCCAAATTTCGTGCAAATCAAAATATATATACGGATTTTTGGGCACCATTTACATGAAATCGGACGAAACTATATATAGGAGCTATATCTAAATCTGGACCGATTTTCACGGAACTCGGCAGACATCATTTTAGGCCTAAATGATTAGCCTGTACCAAATTTCGTGCAAATCGAAAGATATATAGGGACCGTTTACATTAAATCGGTTAAATATATATATATGGGAGCTATATCTAAATCTGAACCGATTTTCCCCAATTTCAATAGGGTTCGTCCTTGGGCCGAATAAGTGACCTATGCCAAATTTCATCCAATTCGGATCATAAATGCGACCTGTACTTTGTTTACAATTTAACATGGACAGACAGACGGACGGACGGACATGCATAAATCGACTTAGAAAGTGATTCTATGCATATTCTCAAAAGGAACCATGGGTCTATCTCGATTATTTTTGCCTGTTACAAACATATGCACAAAGACATAATACCCTGTACCACAGTGTGGTGAAGGGTATAATTAACACTTTTCAACTATTTTTATACCCTTCACCACACTGTGGTACAGGGTATTATGTCTTTGTGCATATGTTTGTAACAGGCAAAAGGAAACGAGATAGACACATGGTTCCTTTTGATAATATGCATAGAATCACTTTCTGAGTCGATTTATGCATGTCCGTCTGTCCGCCTGTAGATGTTAAATTGTAAACAAAGTACAGGTCGCATTTATGATCCGATTTGGATAAAATTTGGCACAAGTCACTTATTTGGCCCAAGGACGAACTCTTTTGAAATTGGGAAAAATCGGTTCACACTTTGATATTGCTCCTATATATATTTTCGTCCGATTTAACGAAAATGGGACACCAAAGTCTCTACATATCTTTCGATTGGCACGAAATTTGGCACATAGTACTGAATTAGGTCCAGAATGATTTGTGCGAAGTTTCGAGAAAATCGGTTCAGATTTAGATATAGCTCCCATATATAGTTTCGTCCGATTTGAGGTAAATGGTGCACCAAAGTCTCTACATATCATTCGATTTGCATGAAATTTGGCACAGAGTACTGAATTAGGTGCAGAATGATGTTTGCCAAGTTTCGTGAAAATCGGTCCAGATTTAGATATAGCTCCCATATATATTTTCGTCCGATTTAAGGTAAATCGGTCTCCAAATTCCCTATATATCTTTCGATTTGCACGAAGTATAGCATAAAGTACTGAATTAGGTCAAGAATGACGTGTGTCAAGTTTCGAGGAAATCGGTTCAGATTTATATATAGCACACATATATATTTTCGTCCGATTTAAGGTAAATGGGTCTCCAAAGTCCCTATATATTTTTCGGTTTGCACGAAGGTTGCCATAGGATACTGAATTGGATCCAGAATGATGTGTTAAAATCGGTTCAGATTTACATATAGCTCTAATATATATTTTCGTCCGATTTAATGTATATTGTGCACTAAAGAAACAAAGATTGGCCGACTCGCACTCAATTTTGTACAATGTACTGAAGTTAATAGAAATTAATATCCAGCAAGTTTCGTTGAAATCAGTTCAGATTTAGATATAGCTCCCATATATACTTTCGTCCTATTTTAAGTAAATGGTATACTAAAGACCCATAGCTAGGCCGACTGGCAAAACGTGCTGAAATTAATATAAGTTAATATCGGCCAAGTTTCCTTGAAATAGGTTTAGATATAGAATAGCTTCCATATATAATTTCGACCTATTTATGTTGATTGTAAACCAAATAATCAATGGGTGCTTGATTGATATTACATTTTAAACAGTGAAGCATAAACAGAAGTTTGCTTAAAGTCTATTTACAAAGTATGGAATAGATTGCAGAATGCCATGTGTAAGGATTGATGTTAGTCGGTAAAGATACATATATCATATAGTCGGCCCAGTCCGACTTTACTACTTTCCCTACTGGTTTTATATATATTTTCGTCCGATTTTTAGTAAATCGTGCACAAAACTGCTCATCTTTATCCAATCAGACACCCGGATTGATATTTGCTTTAAATTTATTTACATAATTTTGTCCCATTTTAGGAAGCAACTTGTTACCATATAATTTAAAGTATTTTGATATATTGTAAATTTATTAGTATTATTTAAAAATACTCACATATTTATGGGAGAAATGCAATAGAAATATAAAACTGAAATTTGACATTGAATTTATTAGTTTTGTTGGAATTCAAAATTAACACTTTTCAACTATTTTTTTTGTGTTTTTCTTTTTACATATATTTATTTAATATCATACATAATCCAATCATTGTAAATACAGAACACACGCATACACACATTCTAATCTAAAATATAATTGCAAATTAAACAAATTCCCTATTTGACCTAATTTGACACGTGTTATACTTCGAGCTTATACATAGATACAAAGCCATATCAACATATAGTTATTGCTGTTGGTATTACTATTCGTATTACCGTTAAACCCATAAAAAATAACGAATATTTCGATTTGTTGTTGCCATAAATCATTGTCGTAGTCTTCTTCTTCGTCGTTGTTCAGAGTCAGCAAAATTTTTCCAATAGTCGATGTCAAATTTATTGCTTTCTGATTTTGTATTTCCTTCATTGTCGAAGCAAATGGATTTTTGTTGCAAAAGTAAGTAAATCCACATCTCCGAAATAACATCCGCCTTATATTTGGAGGACAGAGAGAGAGAGAGACGAACTGGGGAAAAAGGATAAAAAATTCCATATGAAATTTATTTGTTTTACTCAACGTTTGTGTGGGCCATGTTGAATACGGTATTGAGTTTTATCTATTTGGCTTTAGTTGTTGTGGGTATTGTTTATTTCTTTTGTGTGATTTGCTTGATTTCCTGAATGGAGAAAACGTGACTTTCTGGCTGACTATTGAGAAAATTATGACCTACCCGAACCCAGTCGAATTTTTCCCAAATGTCCCAACATGACATTGTATCGATGAATGGGTTGAAGAAGAAGAAAATTGCTCCTTTTTCAAATACGTGACATTGTAAACTGAATATGAACGTAAACTGCAAAGAAAATGTTATTTAGTGAGGAGTAAAAAATGAAATCTTTCGAACTCTTCATGGAAACTTGATAATAATAAATATTCATGTATCCACATTTGCCTTAAGGCATGGGCGAACCAATTATATTTTTCGAAAGGCAATCCACATCTTAATAGTTTTAAATTACCTACGAGAGTTCATATACATTTTTGTGTGTCAAATAAAGGTCTTTATTTTGGTATTGCTCCATATAACGACGGTTCCTCATTTTGTTTCTTAACTTAAGAGCCAGTAGACTCGATTGGTTTTATAAAGAAGTCAAGGTTTTCTTTTTTACGCGAACAATTGTTGTTGAATTGATCAGTATTCGTAGGGTCCATACGCATAGATCTATCATTTTTTGGACAATCCAGTCGATCGATCGTACTTGATCCAACAGGAACGAACTTTTTTTAGGTTCAGGTGTTCATGTAGTATTGAATGAATGCTCATTGAAAAAATGGCCAAGATTGATACAATATTATATTCTGTCACATGACGATCTTGCATTATAACATCATATTATGCGACATAAAAGCCAACACTGGCAACTTCGTATTGGACCGAGCGTCGTCTTTTATTACCCCCAATAAAGAAGCGATGGGAAATATGTTTGGCAATTCGGATATGGGGGATTCATTAACCTCCGAAAGCAACACTTGGATACCAAAGACCACCATCAGAAAACCCAGGAGTCTCGTATCCTACTGAGGTGAAAAACGCAGCTAATAGGGCAACCCTGACAACAGTAGCAAGACGTAATGCGAGAGTGAAAAGGAGAGAGGAGAAGCGTATTATCAGAAAAAAGAAGATAGAACAAGAAAAGCGTGAGTTTGAGCTAATGGACAAGTACAAGAGTCAGAATGAAGTCCGGAAATTTTACCAAGAAGTAAAAATACGGGGACGGCATTGTTTTCGGGCACATCCTTCTGAAGAGATGAAGAATGAAACCTGATGAGAGATACAGACAGTGTGTTGAGGATCTGGAAGGGGAATTTTGAAAAGCTTCTGGTATCAAGTAGCGGTGAAGAAGATACCCCACAACCACTAAGGTATGATGGTATAGAGTGTATACCACCTAGCCAATATGAGGTTTGAATAGCAATTAATCGGCTGAAGAATAATGAAGCAACAGGGACCTGGACTTTGTTTACAAAATGCATGGACGGACAGACGGACATGCATCAATCGACTCAGAAAGTGATTCTATGTATATTCTTAAAAGGAACCATGGACCTATCTCGATTCATTTTGCATATTACACACATATGCACAAAGACATAATACCCTGTAACACAGTGAGGTGAAGGGTGTAAAAATGACAGATTATTGGGTACTAAATGTCTCCATAAAAAATTATAAATAAAGGTCCACTTTTTCTGGAGGCCCCCATATAACGGTACCACCTAATTTTCAGTATTTTGGGGGTTTTGATCGTATTTTTTCATTGGCTGTAATTTAGTATTTTGAATTTTTAATAGCTGCCAAATCTGTCCACAAAAAATTATGAATATAGGTCCATTTTTTCTGATAGCCCCCATATAAGGGTACCCTTAATTTTCGGTATTTTGGGATTCTTTAGCGCGTTCTTCAACCAAATTCTCACATTTATGATCCGTTTTGGATGAAATTGAAGAAAATCGGTTCAGATTTAGATATAGCTCCCATATATAGATTTGTCCGATTTTATGTAAATGGTGCACAAAGCACCTACATATCTTTATATTTTCGCGAAATTTTGCACACTATACTGAATTATGTCTAGAATGATGTGTGTCATGTTTCGAGAAAATCGGTATAGCTCCCATATATATTTTCGTCCGATTTAACGTAAATAGGGCTCCAAAGTCCCTACATATCTTCCGATTTGCTACAAATTTGACATAGTGTACTGAATTGAGGCTAGAATATTGTGTGCCTAGTTTCGAGAAAATCGGTGTAGTTCCCATAAATTTTTTCGTCCGATTTTATGTAAATGGTGCACTGAAGTCCATATATATCTTTCGATTTGCACGAAATTTGACATAGCGTAGAATGATGTGCGATAAGCTTCGTGAAAATCGTTCCAGAGGGAGTGGACCGATATTCCTCATCTTCGAACATGAACTAAGTTTGAAAGAAATTATAAGGCAAATTTTGGATGAAATC
>NW_026885094.1:0-60616 GCF_032173495.1 Musca vetustissima | reverse complement strand
TTTTCGAGGATTAATACAAGGCGTGGATTTTTAAAAGAATATTTTTTCGAGGATTAATACAAGGCGTGGATTTTTAAAAGAATATTTTTTCGAGGATTAATACAAGGCGTGGATTTTTAAAAGAATATTTTTTCGAGGATTAATACAAGGCGTGGATTTTTAAAAGAATATTTTTTCGAGGATTAATACAAGGCGTGGATTTTTAAAAGAATATTTTTTCGAGGATTAATACAAGGCGTGGATTTTTAAAAGAATATTTTTTCGAGGATTAATACAAGGCGTGGATTTTTAAAAGAATATTTTTTCGAGGATTAATACAAGGCGTGGATTTTTAAAAGAATATTTTTTCGAGGATTAATACAAGGCGTGGATTTTTAAAAGAATATTTTTTCGAGGATTAATACAAGGCGTGGATTTTTAAAAGAATATTTTTTCGAGGATTAATACAAGGCGTGGATTTTTAAAAGAATATTTTTTCGAGGATTAATACAAGGCGTGGATTTTTAAAAGAATATTTTTTCGAGGATTAATACAAGGGTGGATTTTTAAAAGAATATTTTTTCGAGGATTAATACAAGGCGTGGATATTTTTTCAAGGACCAATACAAGAGGCGTGGATATTTTTTCTAGGACTATCGAACACGTGGATATTTTTTCAAGGAATATTTTTTCTTAAGCGTGGATTTCTTCAAAGGACTTTCAGACCTTTAAGTGTGGATTTCTTCAAAGGACATGCAGGCCTCCGAGCTTGGAACTCAAAGGATTTTCAGACCTTAGAAGGTAATTTTATTCAAAGGACTTTCACACCTTAATGCGGACATTCAGACATCTTATGGGACTTTTAAAGAACTTTCAGACTAACTGAAGTGGATTTTTTTCAGAGGACATTCAGACGTTGATATTTTCGAAGGAAATTCAGACCTTTAAACGGGGATATCTTCAAAGAGCTTTCAGCCCTTTTAGCTTGGATTTTTCCAAAGGACATTCAGACCTTTAAAAATGGATTTTTTCAAAGGTCTTTCAGACCTTTAAACGTGGATTTAAAAATTAATATTTTTCAATGACCACTTACCCTTTAAAAGTGGATTTTTAAATGGGTTTTAATTGAATATATTTTCAAGGCCTATTAGCTTTCAAAGCGTCGATTTTCTAAAGAGTATTTTTTCAAGTATTATTTGTTCTCCAAGAGTGGATTTTTAAATTAATATTTTTCAAGGATTAATAGTCCTCCAAGTGAGGATTTTTCTAAGGATATTTTTCAAGGAATATTAGTCCTCCAAGCGTGGATTTTTAAATGAATATATTTAGTCCTCCAAATAACAAATTTTCTAAGGATATTTTATCAATGACTATTAGCCCATCAAATAAGGATTTTTCTATGGATATTTTTTCAAGTACTTTCAGACCTCCAATCCTGGTTTTTCAAGGACTCTTATTTGTTTCCCTAATTTTCCCATTAAATAAAACACACAATTTTTTTATTGAGCAAATATTTATTACAATAAATGTTTTATATATGTAATTGTTTTTTATTTTATTTTTTAGTATTTATTATGCGACTATACACACAATTATATTAAATATATATTTTTTGGAATGAAAATGAGAAAAAATGTATTTATGAAAATAAAAACAAAAAACTAACAAAATTCCAATTTAATAGAGTTTCGACTGTGTCTTTTTTCTTTCTTTCTTTTTTCTTTCATTATTTTGTGCTAAAGTGGATTACAAGAAAATTAAAAAAAAATAATTATATTTTATAAAATCGTTTAAAACTTAAGTAGAATTAAGGCCATCTTCTTTGTTTTTGTGTTTTTTGTTTTTTAATAATACTACGCACACACATGTAGATACATATTACAATATTTTGGTTATACAACAAATTTTTATGTTATATAGCTGGGTGGATAGGGGCAGAGGGGGTTGGTTTTCAGTGATATTTAAAGTTGGTGGTTGGTACATAGATATTTTTGAGATATAGTAGTGTATATAGAATTATAATAATATTGTATAAAAGCACTCCTTAAATGTTTTTGGTTGGTTATGGAGGAGGTGCGGCAGGAGATTTTAATTTTTTTTTTTTATCTTTTGAAAAACATTGTCAAAAATATGTTGTTGATTTTTTTCTTTAGATTTTGTTTTGTTTAAGGACAGCATTTAGGTTTACATTTGTTGTACTAACACACACCCACTGAGTACCATTTTTTTGTTTTTTTTTTTCGTACTGTTTAGATTTATCCCAGACCGTGATCATCAAAGAAGCCTTGTGGAGTTTCATCCTGAAAAAAATAAAAAAGAAAAAACAAAATTGCATCGCAAAATAGAGAAAAACTGCCGAATTTGTTAACTTAAACTTTGGGAGAGGGGAAGAGTATTTATTAGGTTTTCATGAGATTACAGGAAGAAATTCAAAGGATTTTTTCTAACAAATAATTAAATACTATTTCAGTCAAAAGTTGTTAATGTTCATATGTCAAGGATAATCAAATTTAAAATAATCAGGAACTATTTTTTTAAGACTTCTACAAAGGGCTTTCAGAGCTTAAAGCGTGGATTTCTACAAAGGATTTTCAGACCTTTATGAGTGGATTTCTTCAAAGGACTTTCACATAATTAAGCGTGGATTTCTCCAAAGAACTTTCAAGCTTTTAAGCGTCGAATTCTACAACGGACTTTCAGGTATTTAACCGTGGATTTCTACAAGAGGTTTTCAGACATTTAGGCGTGGATTTCTACAAGGGACTTTCAAATCTTTAAGCGTGGGTTTCTTCAAGGGACTTTCAGACATTTAAGCGTGGATTTCTTCAAAGGACTTTTAGGCCTTTAAACATGGATTTCTTCAAAGTACTTTCAGACCTTTAAGCGTGGATTTCTACTAAGGGCTTTAAGACTCTTAAGCGTGGATTTCTACTAAGGGCTTTAAGACTCTTAAGCGTGGATTTCTTCAAAGGACTTTCAGATCTTTTAGCTTGGATTTCTACACAGGACTTTAAAACCTCCAAGTGTGCATTTCTTCAAATAACTTCAGACTTTTAAGCGTAGATTTCTTGAAAGGACTTTCAGACCTTTAAGCGTGGATTTCTTCAAAGGACTTTCAGACCTTTAAGCGTGGATTTCTTCAAAGGACTTTCAGACCTTTAAGCGTGGATTTCTTCAAAGGACTTTCAGACCTTTAAGTGTAATTTTTAAAAAGCGTGGATTTTTACAAAGAACTTTCAGACGGATTTTTCTTCTCCCCTATTCCGTATGATATTCGTATATCATTTTATTATATATATTATGTTAGGGCAATAGTACGGATTCTTATATTTGTTTGAGATTATTTTCAAATTTCTCTTAAATCTCATGAAAACTTAAAATTGAATACTTACACTTGTCTTAAAATATTAACACTTATATACTAATTATTTATACTATAATAAATTCATAGACAAAGCACAGTTAAGCTATTAATTTTTTATATTTAAAATAAAATTATTTTTTGCAGATTGATTTTTATCTTTATTAAAGTGTTATTATATATTATTTTTAAGTTGAACAAATTCACCATTAAATATATTATTGTGTGTGTACGACATACATACATATTACAAACCATTCACCCAATATCAAATGTTACTATTATTTTTTATAAATAAATTGTGATGATTTAAAAAAAATATAAATAAATTGCACAACATTTACATTTCATATTGTATTTTTTTATAAATTATAAATATATTATTTTATTTATTTGCATTATATATTTTTATTTTAGTTTACATCGTTTGGACATACATACAAAACATACAGAAGACAATGCATCACAGGTCACAAACTCACTCATAAAAACACGCACAGACTCACAGAGATGACCACCACAAAAGGACACATGGTACACACTATTATTTTGTTAATTATTTAAAATTTTTTATTTATAATATTTTTTTCTTAATATTTAATTTGTGTTTTTTTTTTAATTTCTAACCTAGTACTATAAAAATTGTGGAAAGACAATCATTTATTTGCAAATGTTCCAAAAAATTGGCTGTTTTTCTAATATATATGAGAAATAAAAAGAAACCATTTGTTTTAATTTTTATATATATTTTTTATTATTTTTATTTTTTCTCAACAACACCATTTTAAAATTATACATTTATATATTTTTTAATTGTTTAATTACAACTATATAACTTTATGTTTTGGAAATTTTTATATTTAGATGGAATACATTTTAAGAAAATGGAATTTTATATTCCAAATTTTGCATTTGAAGGAGGATGTCATGTCATGTTTATTTTTGTTCACTTAAATATTGTTCTTGTTCTTTTTTCTTCAACTATTCTAGTTTTTTTTCGGTTTTGCAATTTTTTATTTATTGCTTGAACTATTAAACTATTAAATTATTTTTATTTCTTTAAAAGATATAGACTTAAACAATTCTTAAGACATTATTTTTTTTTTCTTTTCAATTTCAAAGCTTTGCATGATGAACTGCCAATGGGTGAAAAATGTTGGAATTTAGGATTTTGTAGAGTAAGGATTTTTGTTTACATTTATGAAATAGTACGGGGGCTACTACAACACTAAACACTTACAGAATTATTTTCTAGCATCTATAAATGCCACAAGACTTATTTTTATTTTATTTGGGAAGGGGTGTCTAGCAAATCATAACTAAACACAAAACAGATAATCCGCGATGTATGAAACGATTTTGTAAGCTGTGAATGGACTTCATTTCAATATCTACTGAAACGATAACAATAGCGTTCAGATACACAAAAATGACACAGAGTCTATTAGACTATGAAGCTATTTTTCTAAAATATTTTCTCGATGAAGTCGATTTTCTTAAAAACGAAAAATGAAGGACTTCACAAATATTTTTTCAACCGAGTACTTTTTATAAGAAGAAGAACATTGTTGGACCTCCGAGCAAGGATTTTTTAAAAATTTTTCTCAATTTTTCCCTAGACCACCAAACGTCGATTTTTTTAATATTTTCTCAAGAAGAAAATCCCCCTTTGCGTTAAAAATTCATCAAATATTTTCTCAAGGACAGTTAGACCTTCAAAAATGAAATTAAAAAAAATATTTTTGTTTTCAAGAAGTATTAGAGCTAGCCTACGCCGATGATATGGAACATTGCGAGAGGTAAGAGCCAACTTTGAACAAATTGAAAAGGAGTCTGCCAAAGTGGGTCTGGCAGTAAATGACGAGAAGGCCAAGTACATGGTATCAACTCCCAAGACGTCCAGTAGACTCGGACCAACTGTGGAACTTGAGAACTACAGCTTCGAGGTAGACAAAGATTTTATATACCTTGGTGCCGCCATAAACAAAGCTAATGTGATAGCTTTGAAATCCGGAGGAAAAAAGTGTTGGCCAAAAGATGCTATAATGGTCCGCCAGACCAAACTCACACTCTACAACTACCCGTGCTGTTATATGGATCTGAAGCATGGGTACTTACACAACCAGACGAGACAGCTTTTGGAGACTTTGAGAGAAAAATTCTCCTAATGATCTATGGGCCGATCTGTGTTGACGGTGAATATCGCTGTCTAATGAACCATGAGTTGTACCATCTATTCTCGGACATCGGCACTGTCAGACGTATCGAGCTGCAGCGACAACGTTGGTTAGGTCATGTTGTGACCTAACCAAGATCAAGTGGAAGAGAACATTTCGAAACATATTGGAAGAGCTGCGCGCAATACCGACGCGTCTGGAAATCTTTTTTAAACTCGCATCATGGAAAAACCGTTCTGTCACAAGCCAGCTAAGTAAGTATTAGAGCTCCTATGTCTGGATTTTTAAAAATATTTTCTCCATGACTACTAGAACTCCAATAGTGGATTTTTACAAATCGTTTTCTCAATTAGTAGCAGATATTTTTTTAAAAAACCTGCACCTTTAAAAAAATAATTTCTCAGGGACCAATAGACCTCAAATAGCAGAAATGTGTATTTTTATACCTTACCCAACTATGTTGTCAGGGTATTATAGCTTTGTGCGGCCCAAGAGTTTGAGTTAAGTATACCGAATGTCATATCACAGCTAGCTGATTCGATCTGGACATGTGTGT
The DNA here is from genome assembly GCF_032173495.1 of Musca vetustissima. NCBI lineage: Eukaryota > Metazoa > Arthropoda > Insecta > Diptera > Muscidae > Musca > Musca vetustissima. Next base: position 54,543 of record NW_026885094.1, on the reverse strand, counting down.
CCATCCGTTTGTCCATTATAACACGATACAGGCCACAGTAATGGGCCAATCATCATGAAATTTTGAATGTAGGACGGGTTCTGGCCTATTATTTTTAGTAATGATAGGTTAATATTAAGATGGATGAAATTGACCAAAAACTTTTTTCTCTGTTTTTCTGGTCGCTCTAGAGGCCACAATTCTGATCCAAACATAACCGAATTATACATGTGGAAAAGCATTTGGCCAAAGAATAAGCATGACAGTTTTGATGAAAATTGATCAATGTTTAGCGCTTCAAATGGACTTCAAATGTGTGAAAAATTATAAAATTTGAATTCTATAACGTATATATTTACTCCTGAAGGACAAAGGCCAGTGAGGTAAATAATATATCCAGTGTAGGTATCATATGGTCGGTCCTGCCTGACTATACTGCCTCGCTCACTGGTTTTTAATATATTTTCAATAACCTCTAATCTCAAAAAACCCAAAAGCCTGAATATTTTTTATGAGCTCCAAAGTGGATTTTGTAATAAATGTTCTCAAGAACTAGTTTTTCGTGTTTTTTTTAATATATTTTCTCAATGACCTCCACACGTCAATTTTTAACAAACATTAATATTTAAATATGTTCTCCAATATTAAAGAACTAAGCAGACCTCTGAGCCTGGATTTGTTTAAGAATATTTTCTCAAGGACTAAGCACGATTTTTAAATACTCGTGTTTTAATGAAATATTGTATATATAAATCTGGCTCTTCAATGAAATTTCCTTCCAATGGTGGTATTTAAAAAAAATTAAAAAACTCCGCTTAGGTGATCTTCGATTTCTTTAAATCCTCGCTTTGGAAGTCTTTAAAAATTTATTTTTTTAAACCTCGCTCAGAACTTCTTCAAAAATATTTTTTAAAGACTTCGAAATTTGTTTCTAAAAGTTTATTTGTGATCTTCGAAAAAAATATTTTTTAAATCGAAATATGTTTCTCGGCCGTCAAAAATTTTGTTGATATAAAATCTACACTAATTGAATGTCCCTACAAAATTTCAAATGAAAATCTCATTTTTCTCTTGAAGATATAGCCGATTTATTGTGTCAGCATCAAGTGACGGCTGAAGGGCTTCTCAAACTTTAAACGCTTTTCTCTAAACATTTTTTTTTTTGCGAATGGCGGGCACGATAACACAAGAACTAATAACCCATTCGATTTCAAATTTTTACACGTTTCTCTGTGAGTGTAAAGCTATCGTATAAACTAGGATAAAGCCAATCGGTGAAGATCTTCCTTATTTTTTAACTTTGGTTTTGGTAAAAAATTGGCGATTTTCCAAAAATATTTTTTCAAAGGTCCACCATTTTGTTAATTTTAGAGCGAAGTCCTAGTTCATACGAGAGCCAGACATGTACTCTTTCTAACACCGTTGGATTTTCGGATTCCGATGTTCCAGTGAGGAGATATCATGCCCGGCATCAAAAATAAGGACTTTTCTTTAATTACAAAAAAACAACAACAAAAATTTTTTGTAAATTATTTTTCTTCTATTTTAAATCTTCAATTATATATGTGTAAAGTTACAGACCTTAACAAGCATTGGTATTGATTTACCAGCCCATTGAAAATCTTGAAAAATTAAAATCGAGAATGGGGGGGTTCCCTTAAATCGAAATATGTTGGCCGTCAGAAAATATCTATTTTTTAAAAAAAAAACTCAACTTTGGTGGTGTTCGAAAGTCTTAGAAAATGGTTTTAAAAATCATTTTTCGCTTTAAAAAAATCATTTTAAATAATCATTTACCCCTATTCGTTTTGTGTCGACGATGACATACGGAATAGGGGTGATTATAAACATTTTTTTTAAATCCCTGCTTTAAAACCTTTGATTTTTTTAATCACGATGTTGATGCAACCACGCTTTGATAGTCTTCAAAAATTCTCCTTGAAAATGTTTTTTCTATTAGTTTGTAAAAACCAATATTTTTGCAGTATATACCCAATCTATATCCCTTTTTTTTTTGTCCAATACTGTTCTCTCATAATGTAACGATAAAACAATTCCCTTTGACAAAAATTATAAATTGAATTATTTATATACTTATGATGTATGTATGTTTGTATATATATATTGTGCATAATGTGTTGTTATACAAATTCGTTGTTGCATTGTGTGTGTTTTGTTGTTTGTATCAAGTGTTAGTAACTAATGTGAATACATTTTAAAATATGTAATTTTGTTTTGTTGTTTTTTTTATCACATACAAATTTCAAAATACGTAATACATATTTATCTATTTTTGTTTTATTTGTAGCTGGCATTAAACAACAAGTACAATAATGTGCAAAATATGTTGATCTGTTGTTGTTGTTGCGGTTGTGATTTTAAATGAATTTTTACTTTCTAAATGAGTCCAATGTCTCTTAAAGTGCCCTCTACAACGTCATCCTAGATAGAGTGGTAGTAGTGGTAATGGTTGTAGTAGTAGTACAGGATCATAGGCAGAGAAGATGAAATTGTTTTTTGTTTTATTTTGAGGAGAGAAGAGTAGGAAGAGAACAGAAAAATAATAATAATAATAATAATGAAATGTAACTAGCATTTGATGGCTAATAATACCATGATGTGAGTGTGTCTTTTTGTTTTACATTTAAACAACAACAAAATGTTATTATAAAAAACACGACGAAAGGAATTAAGAAGAAGAAGAGAATACAACAATAGTTATAAGAAAAATAAATATTACAATATTAACAATTCTTATTTTTTCAGGTTTTAAAATGTTTACATTCTTGCAAGGGAATCTAGACGAAAATTTATTTAAATAAACGGGATAACATTTTCTTGGTGCAATTTATCATTGTTTCAAGGATTCATTAAACAATGGTGTTTCTACAAATTATTTGAGAAAAGAGTAAATTACAGTTATGGAAAGTAACAACTATTGAATTGTAATTTCTTTTAATATGCAATTAAAATTAAAATACATCGTTTTTTTTTAAGTTTTACATGTAAAGCTTGTTTTCTTTTCTCTCTGTCTATGGAACTGCTTAAATTATTTACAGCCTTGTTTTTTATTTTAAAGAAGAACAACATCAATTGAGAAATGTTACAACATTGCAAGGAAAATGATTGTCTTTCACACATTTTTTTTATTTAATTTTGTACAACAACTTTTGTTTTTTTATTTTTTTTTGTTAATAATACACACATACGTTTGTTTCGAGACGTACTTACGTTGAGTTTTTTTATTAGTCCTAATTAAGCAACTATGAAGCTTCGGAATTATGACTATAGTTAGTATTGTGTATGCGTAAATTATTTTATTCTAGCTAGGTCATCCAATTAGTTCACTTAAATAATTGAATACCCTTCTAAACTGAAATGAACGATTTAAAATTTCAAACTTTATAAACCGAACCTCTCAAAATACCGAAAAATGGGCAGTACGGTTATATGGTGGCTATACGGAAGGTTCACCAATGACATGGATTATTTTTGGTAAAAACATTTGCCTCAAATTACACCCAACTGGGTTGGAACATATCATAAATTGAGAGTATCATTATATGGGTGGCTATACCTAACGATAGACCGACAATTATAATTTTGGTAGGTAGATTTGCTACACAATCAGAACCCAAAATAAACAAATAAAAATGTATCAGACGGTGTTGCCGAAAGATAGATTTCCTTATCCTATTGTCTGCGTAGGTCCACGAAATTACACACAGGTTTTATTATTTTTATTGGGAGGTACCATATAAAGAGCAATCCAGCGTGCTGTGTGAATGGCTGAAGCCAATGATCAATGACATTATTGGACCATACCAATGCAGCTTCAGATCTGGCCAATCCATCATTGACCAGATCTTCATTCTGCGCCAGATCCTGGAACAGAAACATATCGACATATTCCACCTATTCGTCGACTATAAAACCGCATTCGACAGCCCTATCCGTTCAGAGGTGTACAAAGCCATATTTGCGTTCGGCATTCGGCAACACATGCTACTCGCCTGCGCCGATGACATCGACATAGTGGGTTGAACACTGAGAGCGGTAACAGCTACCCTTGAACAAATTGAGGAGTCTGCCAAAGTGGGTCTAGCAGTTATCGGTGATAGTATCAACGCGCAAGCTTCGAGGTAGTCAAATATTTTATATACCTTGGTACCGCCATAATCAAAACTAATAACATCAGCTTTGAAATCCGGAAGAGAATAGTGTTGGCCAACAGATGCTACTATCGTCTACGCAAGCAGTTTAGAAACAATGCCACATTCCGCCAGACCAAACTCAAACTCTACAAGACACTGATACTACCCGCGCTGTTATATGGATCTGAAACATGGAAGCATCATTTTCTTGCTAAGTAGCCAGCAGGTGAGGCAGCTCTTGGAAAGTTTGGAGAGAAAAAATTTCCGAAAAATCAATGAGCCGATCTGCGTTGACGGCGAATATCGCTGTCGAATGAACCATGAGCTGTACCATCTATTCTCGGACATTGGTATTGCCATACGTATCGAGCTGCAGCGACTACTTTGGCTAGGTTATGTTGTGAGAATGGATGAAGATGTGTCAGCTTAAAAGGGCATATAAAGCGAACCATCTGATGGTTCACGCAGAAGGGAAAGACTTCGAATTTTATGTAAAGATCAAGTGGAAGACAACATTGCCGAACATAGTTTTTCAAAAAAGGAAAAAGTGCGCAAAATACCGACTCGCCCGGAAATCTTTTTTTTTTTTAAGGTCATCATATGGAACGAAAGTTCTGTCACAAACCATCTAAGTAAGTAAGATTCATTATCTCATTGACTTTCCATCGATATTCACCAAACATCGAGGCTATACATAAATCTGGACTATATCCCAACTAAGTACTGCAAAAACGACAGGCAAATCGGTAGGAAAAATGGGTCTATAACCCATAAAAACCCGAAATGGTAATTCTAGTCTCTATGTCTATGTTCGAACAAAATTAGGTGTCACACCAATAATATCACGGAACTGATTCTCACCCTTTTCAACTATTGGGCCAAATTAATAAGCCAGTAAACTGATTCTATAACGACTACTGGACCTATAGGAATAAACTTTGGCAAATTATTCCCCAACAGCAACAAAAGCAATTTGGTTAAAAAATGTGTGGTTAGCAATCTTTAAATACTGAAACCGATAGCCTGAGCCCTGACGATTCTACTTTCAAGTCGGTCGTCATTATTTTCTGTACTCGATCGTCTCCAACTTGTTCAATTTTGGTCGATTTTGATCACTCACCTGAAATCGAACAAAGATGCTACGTAAAATTTTCTAATTTTTTCGTTTTCAATACCGACGTAAACCAAAGGTATTTTCAATTTGCAAAAACTCCATAGAAGTGGGAACTAAGACTTCAACTACTATACCCTTATAAAGGAGATAACATATAAAGCGAATTTATGATATTTATATAATCTAATATTGTTGGCATATACTCTAATATTGATTCCGATTGCTCAGTTTTGAAGAGTAGCCTCCTGACGGACGATTATTAGGTTTTGAACACTGAACTTATCCCAGTTCGTCTGATCCCGCAGATGTGAAGGGTTGTATACTATTTATTGTCCATGCCAGTTTTGAGTGGTTTATCAGACCTAGCTTTTCTTCTTCCTGCATTCGAAGTCAATGATGATGTGTATTTGTGGTGCATCGGCATAAAGTGATCATATAATAGTAACAGATCAAGAGTCTCTTTGCCGTAGTTAGTCCATGTAGCATCAGTTAGTTTGATACTATCTATGAATATAGCATCCAAGAAGAGTGTCCGTTACTACGCACCCTGCTTTCCTAACATTTTCAGTCGTTTTGGAGTTATATTGACCAACAGAAGATTATTGTGTTTTAACACTGAACTTATCGCAGTTCATTTTTCAAGGATTCCTATCAGGCTTCTGATTTAATCTAAGAGTAAGAATATAGACGAATATCATCATATGATCCGAAAAGGAATATTTTTCTGATGCCCTCCAGTTTTTCACCCAAGAGTTGCCATTATCGGTTAATTCAATTACTTCACCTCTAATTCTGTTCATAAATTTGGTTATATCGTTATATAGGCTCTATATAGGTGTCTAATATGAATTGAGACGAATCCTGAAGGTAGATGGGACAACACTACTGTGGTTATGATAATTATTCCCATTGTACAATTTTGTAGAGTAGCCTCCTGACGGCCGATTATTGGGGTTTGAAGACTATCCGTTGCTACGCACACTGCTTTCCTAACATCTTCAGTCGCTTTGGGGTCATATTAACCAACAGAAGATTATTGTGTTTTAACACCGAACTTATCCCTGATCGTCTTTCTAGGATTCCTGAAGGTAGTCGGGACAGAAGATTATAGAGTTTTAACACTGAACTAATTCCAGTTCGTCATCCGAGGATTCCTATGAGGCTTCTGTTTTACTTTTTGAGTAAGAATCTAGACGAATATCATCCTATGATCCGAAGAGGAACATTTTTCCGATATCCTCCTGGTTTCTGACCCAAAGGGTTATGTCAATAACTTCACCTCTAATTCTGTTCATAAAGTTCGTGGTAAAATTATATCGATTGCACAATTTTGAAAAATGACCTCCTCACATAGTGGAGGTAATATACAAAAATGTTTTGTTTTTCTTATGACCACTAAAAACTATTCTGCACTACTTATTAACCCATTATGCGCACACAATATTACATACACAATGTTTACAAATAAATAATCTATATTTAGCAATAAATTAATCAATTTTAATATATATTTTTTAATTAAATACTGACTATAGATATACATAGGTACATAAATATACATAGAAAAAATTCCACTAAAACTAGGAACAATTTTCTTTTCCGTAATTTTTTTCTTTAATTTTATCATCTAGTCAAAATGATGACAATAAAAAAACTACAAGAAAATTGTACACATATACATACAGAACTATTGTAAAAATAATTATGAACAAAAAAACTTTAATTTAAATATTCATTGAAGTCCTGATGATGTTGTGAAGGAGGTGGTAGTAGTAGTATTGGTGGTTTGTGGTGATGGTAGTTGTAGTAGTAGTTGTTGTTATTACATTGACACAAAACGTATGCATTGAGGAGGAGTAGGCATTGATTACAACAAACAATACATAACAAAAATACATCACATCAGGAGATTTTTTTTATATTAATTTTTTGTTGGCAGTTAAAATGGTGGGTGATGATTTTTGTTTGTTTGGTAATTTGTGTTATAAATTATGTTATATATTTTTTTAATTTATTATTATCATTATTTTTTGGATTTTGTGGTAAGCATATTTAATGTGAGAAAACAAAGAGGGGGAAGAAGGAAGGGTTAAGAGAGTTTATGATTATTATTATTATCACAAAGAAAATTACATAGAAGACAAGATTATGAAAACATTTGTTTTGTTAATTATGTTTTTTTTTAATATGGCATACAAGTTGGTAAAATCTATTCTATTATTATTAGTAGTAGTACAGGTCGGCAAAATTGCCCAGGAGAAAAATCTCTCTCTTTCTAAAAACACTAACATGCATACATAACAATGTACTACATATACTAAGTGGATTTCAAAACTCCAAATTTTAAACAAATTGAAAAAACAATTAGGGGAGACTGGGGCACCTTCGGCACTTTTTTTTTAGAGCTCTATATCTCAGTACTTATTCAACATATATAACAACTTTATAGCTGATTATTGTCCTCTGACACTTAATTATAAAAAATTGTACCAAAAAGATATAAAAAAATAGTATTAGTTAATAAATTTTACAGTTTTGTAAAAAAAGTCAAATTCGCCGAATGTGCCCCAACCCGGGGTAGCTTCGGCATTTGATGGGGCACATTCGGCACCATAGTCATAGCCGGGTAATTGTCATCGCTATCAATTTGGTTGAAATTCTGCTCCTCTAAAGGCTCTATTTGGTTGTAATACGCCACACAATGTTTGAATTATAGGGCTTTATTTTCTAGCGGCGGACGTTTACATCTCAAGGTCGCACACACCATCAGAAATAGGGGTTTTTATCGCATTTTCGTCAATACAACCACGTTTGATTTTATATATGCAATTTCGAACCATATTAAAGGATTGGTTTTAAAGACAAACTCAAAAACATTTTAAGGAAATAATATTGCACAATCTGTATATGGCCGAATGTGCCCCACTTTAAAATGCCGAATGTACCCCGAATGTACTTTTTATAGTTTTTTTCATTTTTTTCGATCAGTTTTGTAAAAACATTATATTTTTAAATATTTGTATAATAATACACATCGTAGTTAACCACTTTTTAATAATATTGTTTTAAAAATTTAAAAAGTTTTATACACGAAATACTTACGAAATGGAATTGAAACATTACAGAAACATCTATAAAAATACAAAAACCTAAGTATATACATAATCTTATTAACTAGAAATTTCAAACTTTGTGTCAGTTATTTATTTCGATATTCGATACCTATGTATCGAAACTAGTGATGTACGGTGAGAGCTTCATAACGAAAACGCGATTGCCGAAGGTGCCCCGATGCCGAAGGTGCCCCAGTCTCCCCTACTCTACAAATCCTAAAAATGTTTCGAATCTAAGAGGTGGTACAAAACAGAAAACAAGACAAACGACATCATGCAAAACTTACAAAAGAAGAAGAAAAAGAAAAAAAATATTTGTTTTTGTTTTGGAAAAAGTATATATCTTAAGATAACATAAAACTCTATATATAATAAAACACACAGCTCTAATTCTGTATTGTACTATTTTTGTTATTGTTATATATAAATATAATAGATATGTTTTTGTTTTTTTATTTAGTTATAAATACATTTTCGATGGAAGGATTTTTTAGGATACTTTTTGTTGGTAGGACGGTATTGGTTTGCTTATTTTTTCAATTTTTTATGGCAAGTTATATTTTTTTTAACGTTACAAAAAAAATATTGACAAGATTTTATTACGGCATTAAAGGCAAATGGAGAAGAAAAACAAATTAAGCTAATTATTATTATATACGTTATAATGTGTAAGGGGTGGAGGAAGGGAAGCTAGTTTTAAATAAAAATATTTAATATTTATGAAAAATATGATTTTTGGAGATTGCCTTGACAAGAGCAGATAACAAATTCCGTGAATTTTCGAAAAATAAAAAAAATATATTCATACTTTTTCAATCTGTTTGGTCACCTCATGTTGGGCAGTATCCACTGACTTGCATATGATACAGACATGATGGTTCAACACACACATCGTTGCAGTTCTCAGGGATTCATTCTGCCGGTCAAAATACTTCTCCATTGCGTATCACGATATGCTCGACAAATTGTCGTTTATAATAACTATCGCACCTCTTCAGATCAGACACAGATTCGTCGTTAAATGTGATTGAGGATATATGCCCCTTCTTTGCAGTGTTCGAGGCTTTGCACACAGCTTACTCACACCGGTTACAATGTTCCAACGCTTCAAATGCTCTAATTTGTTATTCCGCTTATGGTCCGTAACTAATCTGCTTACCTCCACGGAGAGCTCATCATGCTAAATTGCTAGTTTATCTGACTGTGCTAGAAAAGTTAGACTCATTTTGGATATACGAATAATACATCTTCTAGCGGATGAATCTCTAATGATGTCCATGAATTCAGAAGGAACGGGAACTTCTCCAAAGTAATGTTATGTCAATTCCCGGATACCCTGTCACATAGTTTACCTGTGGTTAAGTAAAGTGAGTTGTTCAGAGGTGATGAAATTTGGTGGTCTGCTGATGGATTCTATTATGAGGATGTTGGTCTGATCAAATTGAAATTGCGGGCTGCTGATAACGTCATTTATCGAACTGAACAACACCATTGTTATATCTGGCGAACTGTGTCATTCTAACCTTATTGTGGTGAGCTTCAAAATTCATGGAGTGCATTGAAGCCTAATAGTAGTAATATTGCCCTCAAAAAATGCTAATATTAAGCAAAAAGCATGGATATATTAATCGGTGATATATAGACAACGTTAAGCATCTTTACCTCGACAGCATCGCATTTAACTGTCATATCCATGCATTCCAAATATGGTCACTAGAGTTTAGTTTAAGTGGGATAGGCCTGTATTGAAGGAATGCTTGTTCTTGTTCGATTTTCCCTCGGAACCATTAACAACGCTGTAGGCTACAATTTTCATTAAGTTTGGTTTCATGCACAGCCGCCACCATTATGTTCTCCCTATTCATGAAGTGCACTATTTATCCTCGAAGTCCGTTGTTATTAAATTATAAAAATAATGGCCATTAAGGTGTCTGGAAGGCAATGTGTGACCTTAAATTCTGCAGATTAGTTTGCTTTTGAGGATACTGTGTAGTTTATGTCTAAAAATTATATCCTGATCATGAAGAAAAATCATGTTGCTGACACTGTGGAGTTCTTGTTTAAAAATTGGACTTCTTCAATATTAAATCCTAATTAAGAATAGAGTTACGGACAAAAAGTAATATTTTACCAATACTATAGTAAAGGTTATAAAAAGGGTGTAAGTAAAGAACCAAAGTCGAATACAAGCTATATGATGGAACTCTCTCAAAATCTGGTCTATAAAATAAGGTACGTAATGAAAATTAATTTGTATTTCATAAAACTAACAGGAAATTTCAAAAAGTCAGGGAATTATTGATCTGCGATATAGACTGTTACTTAAGTTTATATTTCTGAAATTAAATTTGCATTTATGAACCTTAAAAACAATTATTAAGTTGTCTATAAAAATGTCGCATTGAAGTCTGCAATTAAATTACTATTGGGGCCTATTCTTGAAAACATTTTAAGCTAAACCCAAACACATTACAAAATATACATAATAATATTATTAAATATATTGCACTATTTTTTTTTTTTAATTTTAAATATATGTAACGTGAGAGGTATATTTTTACCATATATGTATATTGAATGCAATGTTTGTTTTTACATCCCTAGAGAGCTTCGCTGTAGGCATATTAAAAATTTGTTTGTATGTTAAAAGCATGCACATAACTCCATATATTATGTACTCCATTTGCAATACACAGTACAAACATATGTACAACATTAGATAAATGGAAATATAATTGTTATAACAACATAATAATAATTATGTAAAGAAACAAAAAAAGAAAAGTATTTATAAATTATTGTAAAGTATAAAAGAATTCCTCTTTCTTTTGTATTAATTTTTTTTTTTTTGATATTTTTTTTTCAAATTTTAAATTAAATAAATTTTGTTTTTAATCCACATGTTTTTTTCAAATAAAAGTAAAAGAAATAGAAATTTGTTTAAAAATTGTGATAAAAAACGTATTTTTGTAAAAACAACAACGATGAACTCAGCATTGGATGCATTAAAATTAAATAATAAAAATATTAAGAAACAAAAAATCAACTTTTCAACTAATTAACTAGTTATCAATATAATAGAAATAAAAAATAGGATGCATTTGCGTTAGCGTTTTACAAATGTTTGGATATTTTTTGTTTGTTTTTTATGCAATAGGCATTGCTTTATAAATCATATATTTCTGGCGTACTAACCTCTTGCAATAGATCCTGAGATGCAATCGCTTTTAAGACATTCTTTTTCGATGTCTCTTGTATTTCACCGCCAATTAACAATTCGTCCAGTATGAAATATGCCTTTTCGAAATTGAAAATAATATCCAATTCACAAACCTGTAAAGGAAAAGGAAAAAAGAATAAATAAAATTATATTTTTTAAAACAGACAAGTCCGATAATTATGGAATTATTTGTGAATATATTTAGTTGTACAGAACAGGCGCAGTTTTGTACTTCTTGAGTACATCCGCAAGAAGTACAAAGCCGATATTATTGCCTTACAGGAAATACGATGAAAAGGGACTGGTGTAGGTAAATACGATTTATGATTAACAGGAGAATAAAAGACCTCGTCTCCTAGCTCCAGTAGATGAGCGAATTGCTATAATCCGTATAAAAGCGAAGTTCTTCTACATCAGTCTCATTTGAGCCCATGCCCCGACCGAAGTGAAAACCGAAGGTTTTGGTGCAGGCACATCCTCCTGTAGAGATGAAGAAAGAAACCTGGTGACAGATACAGAGTGTTGAGGATCTGGAAGGAGCATCTGGTATCAAATAGTGGCGGTGAAGAAGATACCCCAAAACCAATAAGAGAAGACGGTATAGAATGTATACAACCTAGATGAGGTCAGAATAGCCGAGGTCAGAGGAGCCGAACTATTTAAGACTGGTGGTCATATGCTGGTCAGGAGCATGCGCCAATTTGGCTATAGAAATGCATGCCCAATGATTGTGACCTCAGCATTCTGTGTCCCGTGCACAAAAAAGGAGACAAGACGATATGTGCCAACAATAGAGGAACAATGGTTCACGCAGAAGAGGTAGGCCACGAAACCGATGGAAATATTAAGTAGAAGACAACATCTCGGAACATAGTCTTTCAAATTGGATGGCCGAAATCTTTTTTAAGCTCGGCTTATGGAACCACCGTTCCGTCACAAGTTAGCTAAGTAAGTATTTTCAGACATGTTTTTTAACCGATTTAGAGATTTAATTTTATATTTTAATTTGAGATTTGATATTTTGGGTTTTCACAGGGTGGCAAATCGTCCTACCAAAAATTATAATTATCAGTCAATCATTGGGTATAACCCTCATATAAAGGTCGAGCATCGTTATAGGTACGTGGCGGATGTTCCAACCGAAGTTACTATAATTTGGCATTATGAAGTGGCTAAAATTTTATATTCCAAGATCTTGATTTCTCACACAACATATTTAAAATAAGGTTTCTATATAGCCTATTTTGGGGTTTAGGGAGTCACTTTTTAAGCCTGAGTATCTTTAGTTTGATATTTCGTTTGCAAAGTCCTTAGTCCCCATATATAAATGTCCCTGAACTTTTAATATTTTTACAAGAATAAAAGACAATATTTTTCAGAAAAGTTTTCGAATGGATTATAGACTGTTTTTTCGTAGGCTAAGGGACCGATTAATCTGGACCAGTTAGAATATTTATTCAAAGTTCAAAAGATTAAAATATGTGAAATTTTTAGACTATTTTTTTAAGACGAGGAATGAATGAACCAAAAGTCTGGTTTTTCGAATTTTTCAAGGACTGAAGGACAATATTTTATTTGAATATTTTTATACTCTACACAAATATATTGTTATGGTATTATAGCTTTATGTGTCCCCTAGTGTTTATAATGCCACGAATAATGGGCCCTAGTATAGCTGAGTCGATCTGGAAATGTGTGTCTAACCATCCTTCTGTGCATTATAATTTATATAAAAACAGTACAAGCCATATTTATGGAATAAACCTTACAATATTTTGTATGTAAATTCTGTTCTTTCCAAACACGACTCATATTGTTTGATCGCTCTAAAGTCCACAATTATGATCCGAACATTACGAAAATTTAGCGGATCAAATGGACTAAGGCTTTTGTGTGAAAAATGCTAAATTTGCATTCTATGGCATATATATTTACACCACCAGAACGTAGATCGAGGAAGTTGGCAGTTAGATTGTAGTAATAGAGGGCCAAATGGACCAACAATTTGTGTGACCAATTAGGAAATTTTTATTCTTTGGTGTGTATACATGCTCTAGGAAGACGTGTCAGTATGTGGACGTGGGATTGTTGGATTTGTGTACTGTTAAAATCATAATAGTTGTAGAAACTCTGAATGTTTAAGTATATTCTTTCTTTAGCTGAATATAGGATTTTATTTCGACTTTAATTTATTTTATACAAAAAGGATAAATCAATATTTCCGTCAATAGCTTTACTTATAAGTTTTACCGCAGAAGATGTTCTTCATAGATATGTCATTAAAAGATTTGTGCTAATGAAATATGTATGTAATGTATTGTACTGTACTATTTCCAATTGGAAATTACAATTAGTTGATCAAAATTAAAATAATTCTTGGTCTCATTCACAAAACAGCGCTCCATAAAAAAAAAAATAAATAGGTCACATACAAATACACACAGGTATGACCACAGAAACATCAATGTCTTTATCTTCATACAAAAAGGGAAAACTGTCTTATGAAGATATTGATAAGAAAAAGAGCTGCACACATTTTGTGTTAGATTCTATCGCAATACTTATCACGCAATGATAGAATTTTATTATTATTGACTTAAATACTTACGCTGCCAAAATATTTATCCAATAACTCCACATAGCGATGTATAATTTCTAGCGTTAGCAATTCATTGTCGTTCTGTTCAATTGCACAACAAAAATATAAACTGGCATAGCTACAATAAAAAATAGTTCATATTAACTATTTTTTCCAGTGAAAATATTCATTTTTTCGTATATTTACCGCTTGTAAACAATCTTGCAATCTTTCCACTCCAGAAAAGAACACATTTTGGGTTTACGGGCCAAAATTGTTGTTACCAATTCACGGGTAATCTTCTTCTTAACCTTATCCGGATAGGCATTGTACCATTTCTGTAAACGTAATTTGCCCTGACGGCTAAACAATAGCATAAAGAGCATCTAAAATAGAGGAAATAATCAATTGTATTATTTTACAAAATACACAAAAATATTCCAAATAGCCCGTGATGTGAAACAATTGGAAACTTTTTTGGGGCGCGTCATCATTTTTTGTGTAAACACCATGTAATCTAATGAAATCGTTTATTTTAGTAGAAATCTTACCATTTTTGCAAAAGTATTTGTTTTATTCTACCGTTTTTGATAAAATATGTATAAATTCTTTAATAATTTATTGTTGAAATCATCAATAAAAGAAATATTTTCACGGTAAGCACTGTGTAATGAAAAAATATATTGCAATGAATGAGTGTATCTATGCACTGAACATACCCATTGACATAGACAGACACCTGTCAAAAGTGTTATTATTAAAGAAGAGTTGCCACAATTAGGTGTAGGTGATGTTGCCAGTATGTGTTATTAGAATTAAAAGGGTGGATTTGTAAATGAATATATACTTTCAGGGACCAATTGAGCACTAGGCGTAAATTTTTAAATTCATGTTTTTTTTTTCAAGTATTAACAGACCACTGGGATGGATTTTAATTCATATTTTTTGAGGTATTAACAGACCACCAGGCGTGGACCAATAAAGCTTAGATTTTTAAAGATTATTTTTCAAGTACCAAAAGACCCATAAGTCGCGGATTTTGTTTTACATCAGAAGATCCCGTCTGCCTTCAAGGTGACTATAATGTCAACATTGTCTTCCTCATCGTCATGGGGACACTAAAGAGGTCTGCATCCATTTGTTTTATATCTGAAGATCCCTTACGACTTCGAAGTGAGATTCTATTGAATATAATGTCAACATCTTATTCTTCTTCCTCCATGGAGTTGTCGCCCCATATGTCAGCCTGAAAGCATTCCTGACTAAGGTGGAAGCTGTCGTATGGCTCAAGTGTTTCAATCTGCCTGTCTATGTCATTTAGAGCAGTGTTGAAGTTGTGTCCAAATGCAATTGAGGTTAAGCGTGAAATTGTACTTTGTGCACGGGATGAATCAAGGTAACCAGTTAGTCAAAGATTTTGTCATATGGCCTGTTCCCGTACTTTATGATATCGAAGAAAATAGTAAAATCGAGTAGATTCTTGCAGTACGGGAACAGACCAATAGACTCTTTACCATGGCAATGACTTGACGGTACTGGACGATTATCCCAGGTATCAACCAGGATCCGTTCGAATACAATTATTGGGCCATTCGTCGCCTTATTTGTTATCAATATTACGAAATCCACAAGTGAACAATAACTTATGTGCTGGAAAATGATGTCCTTGGGTTAAGGTGATATAAAAAAAACCCTTAACTGGAACATTGTGCGGAGTCATACTTCAGGGGATGAGACCAGAAACGCGTTGTAATGCGTCAGTCTAACGATCGTCAGTCCAACTCAGTCATTTTCTTCCAGACTCTTCCCTTAGACCCGCTAACCTCCGCAACTGTTGTTTTTTTTAATTCGCAATATATCCACTGAGCTTCCCAATGTCCGCAACGTGCTATACATTCAGCTATGCTTCAGACCCACAATATAATCCTTTGACATCTCACCAGTGGGGTGCTAGAAACTATATCCTCGATAAACAGAAAACAGATTGTAACTTGATGTGTTGCCATGTTAGCTAAGTCATTGGGAACCTAATGTTGTTTTCTTTCATATCTGACTTGGCATCCCTACCTTGAAATGTCAAAGTAATTTTTTTTGAGCGGTGACACACTACACGTCTTTTCTCGTTTCACATATTTGCAAAAAAAGAGTGTGTGTGTTGTGTGCTGGAGGTGGGACTTCTGAAATAAATATTGAATTCCTTCACTAATTCGAATTTTAAAATTCCAATTTATAGAATTTTGTGAATAAAAACATGGCTCTAAAACTGACAGCTAATGTTGCCAATCCCCCAATAAGTAAGTAGTGTGTGAGGTCAATAAAAGTCGAATCTATTTTTAGGTTAAAATTATCGCCTGTCTGCCTGCCAGATATGTAGCATGTTGGCAGGAGGTTGCTTTATTTTCATCAGTTTCGATTGTTGAGCGTCAGCCTTTGCAACGTGTATTTTATTAAACGATATTTGAACTAATTGTTTTTCTTTGTTAGGTGGTTTGGCAACTGCCCATCTCATCAATGATACGGTGCCTGTTGAAATCGTATGGGGCAATGAGACATCTTTGCTGTATCCAGATGGCCGGCGTTTGGTGTGCTATTCGAATAACGATGTTTTGCGTGCCTTGGCCAGAGCTGCTCCCGCGTACAAGTTGTACGGTGAAACCGCCATTGAACGTACCCAAATCGACCATTGGCTATCGTTTTCGCTGACCTGTGAAGATGACATATCATGGGCCATGGAATTTTTGGATAAATCCATTGCTCCAGTTAC
Source organism: Musca vetustissima (assembly GCF_032173495.1). Lineage (NCBI taxonomy): Eukaryota > Metazoa > Arthropoda > Insecta > Diptera > Muscidae > Musca > Musca vetustissima. The sequence goes on along the minus strand of NW_026885094.1, from coordinate 37,621 downwards.
ATATTTGGTAGCCAATAAATTAACAATTGCCGATTTTGCCTTGTACAATGAAATGCATTCCCGTTATGAGGTTTTGGCCGCCAAGGGTATACCTCTGCATGTGCAACGTTGGTATGATTTGATTAGTGCCCAGCCATTGATCCAGAAAGTTTTGCAATCTCTGCCAGATGAGGCTAAGTTGACATCTAAACTTGTCAATCGTCCCAAGAATAACTCCAAGGAATCGTCGCCAGCTGTGGCCGGTAAGACCGGTGAACGTAAACAGGAGGGTAAATTTGTTGATTTACCCGGTGCTGAAATGGGAAAAGTTGTTGTGCGCTTCCCTCCAGAAGCTTCGGGTTATTTGCATATTGGTCACGCCAAAGCTGCCCTGCTTAATCAATACTATGCCCAGGCATTCGATGGCAAATTGATTATGCGTTTCGATGACACCAATCCCGCCAAGGAAACTGTTGAATTTGAAAATGTTATTTTGGGAGATTTGGAGCTATTGAATATTAAACCCGATATCTTTACACATACATCGAACTATTTCGATTTAATGTTGCAATATTGTGAGCAATTGATTAACGAAGGAAAGGCCTACGTGGATGATACACCACCTGAACAAATGAAGGCTGAACGTGATCAAAAAACTGAATCCAAGAATCGTTCAAATGGTGAGGTCTAATGGAATATCAGTGTTAGATAAATTTATGTTGATATTGATTCCTTTATCTGCAGATCCCGCCAAAAACATGGCCATGTGGAAGGAAATGTTGAATGGCACCGAATATGGTCAGAAGTGTTGTGTGCGTGCCAAAATCGATATGCAATCTCCCAATGGTTGCATGCGTGATCCCACAATCTACAGATGCAAAAATGAACCACATCCCAGAACTGGCACCAAATACAAGTAAGGGTTTCTCTCTTCTTTGACTTAGTAGCAGGTATTAATAAATCTTTTTGTTGTTATTATTTTTTTAGAGTTTATCCCACATACGATTTTGCTTGTCCCATTGTTGATGCCATTGAAAATGTAACACACACCTTGCGTACAATGGAATATCATGATCGTGATGATCAATTCTATTGGTTCATTGATGCTTTGAAATTGCGCAAACCTTATATTTGGGAATACAGTCGTTTGAATATGACCAACACGGTATTGTCAAAACGTAAGCTTACCTGGTTTGTGGAATCTGGATTGGTTGATGGATGGTAAGTGAACTCATACTCCATAAGCAATTTTTCTATAGATTCTAATTTTTATTTTCTTCTTTAGGGATGATCCTCGTTTCCCCACAGTACGTGGCATTGTTCGACGTGGTATGACTGTCGAAGGTTTGAAGGAATTCATTATTGCACAAGGTTCCAGCAAATCAGTGGTCTTTATGAATTGGGATAAAATTTGGGCATTCAACAAGAAGGTTATTGATCCCATTGCCCCACGTTACACTGCCTTGGAATACGAGAATCGTGTTGTAGTCAATGTTGCCGGTGCCAAGAAAGAGAAAATCGAAGTTCCTGTCCATCCCAAAAATGAATCTTTGGGCAAGAAAACTGTTACCTTGGGACCACAAATCTACATTGATTATGCCGACGCTGAAGCTTTGAAGGCTGGCGAAAATGCCACTTTCATTAACTGGGGTAATCTGATGATTAATAAAATCAATAAAAATGGATCGGGTAAAATTACCAGTGTTGATGCCGCTCTCAATTTGGAAAATAAGGATTTCAAGAAGACCTTAAAACTTACATGGTTGGCTGTTGAAGATACGCCCGAGGCATATCCACCCACTTATTGTGTTTACTTTGATCATATTATAAGTAAACCTGTGTTGGGTAAAGATGAAGATTTCAAACAATTTATTGGCCATAAGACACGCGAAGAACATTTGATGTTGGGCGATCCAGAATTGAAGAAATGTAAAAAGGGTGATATTATCCAGTTACAACGTCGTGGTTTCTTCAAGGTTGATAATGCCTATGCCCCACCCAGTGCTTATTCGAATGTTGCATCACCTGTTATTCTATTCTCTATTCCTGATGGTCATACCAAGGATATGCCTTCATCGGGTTTGAAAATTAATGCCGCAGCTGATGCTAATAAGGTAAGTAATACTCTTTTTTAATAGTTAAATACTTAATTGGGGACAGACGGGAGATTTTTATTTTTTCAATTACCTCGAATTTACCTGGAAGAACTACGGAAAAGAAAAAACAGAGGACAATATACCAAATCTCGTTTTTTTTCTAATATTAGTTTCTGGAATCCATGTAGACCTTTTCATCATATATTTAGAAGGAAGTTTTCTTAATGAAAGTTGCTGGAGACGATAGCAAACAATTTTACCCTGTGAATGGAGTTGTCCCTTAATGAAGGGAAATATTTTCAAAATTGCTACCCTATATTTCATCTTCAGACCTAATCTAGATGTAGTAAATTTTGGATCAAATCGTTTATCTCTTCGTGGGTTATTGGGGCCATCAGCCAGACAGTCGAACTCTTCTAAATCAACTTCAAATTGTTTGAAACTGATTTAGCATCCATGTCAGGAGCACCAGACTCAATATCTTCTGCTATGTAACTTACTGTAATTACAAAAAAAGAATGGAAAAATTTAAAATATTTTCATGCCAGCAAAAAATCGAGAGCTTCTTTAATTTATGGTGCACTATCGGCCTTAATTATGTACTTACACGAAACTTCACCACAGAATGGCGACAAAAGAAATTTCCTTTTTGTTCCAAAAATTTACAGAAATCGCTGCAATCATTTGTCTGTTTTATGCTTGCATCCAATTCCTTTTGTGCCTTAGCCAACATGTTGGTGTGGATTGTTTACAAGAGCTCACAGATTTTCCGTTCAATATTGCAATGGAACGCCTTTCAATTCCCAGTAATTTAATTTCTAACCCGGCGAATAATGAGTAGTTAATTCATACTGTTTTGCATAATGTATTACATTTATTGGCCTAAAGGCTTCGTTATACATGTTAAGTTTGAAATAAATAAATTATCACCATAAACGTCCTTACAACGTACACAAACAGTAATGAATGGCTGCTCCAAAGGTTTACAAGCATCCAATTCACCGTTAGGACAGAGTGTACAACAATAGCTTGAATACATGCCATCTGGCGTGATAATACCAAACCTTGATTGTCGGCATGGGCCATAATAATAACTCCAATTGTTCTGGCGGTAATACCCCATGGATTTTTTGATAGACAAACTGTTTCTGTTGTGTCTCGGGATCTTATACCATTTCAAACATTTTCGAGAAGTTTTGACCCAAATGATAATGGTGGACAACTTGAATGGCACGACTCGAAGCAGAAATATAAGCCTGAACAGTGGTTGTGAAATCAACCACAGCTAAAATCAAGGGCCGCAAGACAGAAAATGAAAGTATTGCGGCCCTTGACAACAGGTATAGCCAACCGATCAGTATACACAGCAAACAAGTCCAAAATGTCCAACACATCCTTATCGGCTTCAACCTTTGTGGCGGAGGCGATGTGTCCTTCTTGCCACAAGAATTCACGATTCCTCAAGAATGGTTGAGGATGTTTGAATTCCCAACGTACAACACTGTTCCATTGGTTAAGGCGAATGGGCAGATCACGATACGATTGAATCCATTTGTCGTATCCCGCCTACGACAAACATAATGGTTTCGGAGGTTGGACGTACAGCAATGGGTTCAGCCAAATCAGAATCTCCCGACTTGGTTACCCATGCAACTTCGGGGACAAAATCAGCAATGTGTGTCTTTTCCTTTTCCAAAGCGACACGGGAGACGAAGATGGGGAAGTAGCATTCATTAACACCCATTTGAGTGATGTGGGCATCGAACCATGTACGGATGTATTTCCAAATGACAAACTACCAGTCACGTAAAATACACCCTTTGTTATCACTTAAGAATACCATACGGGAAATTATCCTCCTTGGTGGCTTCAAGACCCAAACGTGTCTGTTTCTTGGCGACACCCGAGGCAGCTTCAGTTTCCTTCTTGGTGGGTCTGACATGTTTTGAGTGTTTCTCTTGAGGTGCATTTTTGGCTCAACCCCCTCCGGATATTCCAGAACAGGAAAATCGGTACATCCTTATATCAGTCTACCCTTGGTAATAATATGAAAATACCATTCGGTAATAATATGAAAATACCATTCGGTAATAATATGAAAATACCATTCGGTAATAATATGAAAATACCCTCCTTGGAGGATTTTTTCGATGAGTTGGTTGGGTATTTTTTTTTCTTGAGTTGCTTTCTTGACCGAACCACCCCACCTCCCAGTTTTTTTTCTTGGCACCAACCAAGACAGCTTTAATTTCCATTTTTGGCTGGTTTCTCTTGAAGTGCCAAACCAATATCAATATCCCAGGGACAGAAAAATCGGTAGAAGTCACTTCTATCTGATCTTCAGAGACAAAATTATTTGCAACTTCTTTTTTTCTCTTGAGGTGTTTTCTTAGCCAAACCAACTCCCGATCTTCCAGGACAAGAAAATCGTTACTACCTTGATAATAATATGAAAATATCATTCGGGTAAATTGCCCTCATTGGATGCATGCAGGTTGGTTTTTCTTTTTTGTCTTGAGAAATAATATATGGAATAGTCCATATAAGTCGAATTTTAACTGTTATTCTATTTTCAAACAATATTCTCTTAAAATTATTCACAAAACAAACCATTAACGAAAGAGTCAAAAACTTCACGCTCCTCTCTTAATCTATATTCCGGTTACCGCAACATGTTATCATGAACATACACGCGCACTCACACACTGTTTGTTGTTGTTGCTCTTTGGGGGCAAAGAGTCCCAAACACACATTCATTTGAGAGTAGCTCCTTAGTTAGTGTCAACACACATAGTAATGTGTTTGGATACCATGCTCTGTTGATGGTTATGGTCGTCGATCGACCTCTTATCTTTCATTTCTTCAACAGAGTTTGTTAAGCACGGGTGAGTTGTTATGTTCGCACGCCACTGAGGAGGGAGTAGACCAAACATCAACTAAAACATTTGTTACTTTCAATTCGTCGTATTTGTACGTGGTGCTATTGTTGATGATATTGTTGTTGTTGTCTAGTCAATGTTTAAACACCATTTCTTTCGAATTCAATTTTTTATTTGATGACGTAGACATAAAACGTTAACCCAAATCTTCACCTTATTTTCAATTTCATTTTTAGGCCGCCGCCACCACCAATGGTACAACAACCTCCAATGCCAATGATTTAGATCAAAAGATTTCCAAACAAGGTGATATTGTACGCGATCTTAAAGCAAAGAAAGCAGATAAGGCACAAATTGATGCTGAAGTCAAGAAACTGCTGGCATTAAAGGCTGAATACAAGGCAGCAACTGGTAAAGATTGGAAACCTGGACAAAGCGTCAGCACCCCAGCTGCAGCAGCAACCACAACTAGCGCAGTACCCTCTGCTAATGCAGTTTCCGTTAATGAACAAATTATCAAGCAAGGTGATTTGATTCGCGATCTTAAGGCCAAGAAGGCACCCAAAACTGAAATTGAACCTCAAGTGAAAATCCTCTTGGATTTGAAGGCTTTGTTTAAGAAATTATCTGGACAAGATTGGAAACCTGGTGTATCAGTTCCTGCGTCTGCTGCTCCCACACCAAGCGCCGCCACTCCTGCCACCTGTGCCGTTGCTGATGTTCTAAACAAAATCGCCAGCCAAGGTGATAAAATCCGACAACTTAAGGCCCAAAAAGCAGACAAAGCCACCATTGAACCTGAAGTAAAAGTTTTATTAAACCTCAAGGCAGAATATAAACAGCTTACCGGTGAAGAGTGGAAACCCGGTTGTGTTGCCCCTGCACCAGTTGTTGTTAAGAAGGAAAAAAGTCCTGATCAACCATCAGCCAATGTTGTAGCTGAGCTCCTCAACAAAATCGCTGCCCAAGGTGACCAAATCAGACAATTGAAGGCTAACAAGGCAGATAAGGCGACCATTGATCCAGCTGTACAATTATTATTGGCATTGAAGGCTGACTACAAGAGTCTTACCGGACAAGATTGGAAACCTGGTACCACCGCCCCTGCTGTTGTAACCAAAACTGAAGTTGTTGATTTGACCAGTGAAGGCTCTAACACCAGCTCCGGCGTTGCAAGTGTTTTGGATAAAATTAAACAACAAGGTGACAAGATTCGTAAACTGAAATCAGAAAAGGCTGCCAAGAACGTCATAGAACCTGAAGTTAAAACCCTCTTAGCCCTTAAAGCTGAATACAAAACCCTAACCGGAAAAGATTGGACACCAGACGCCAAAGTTGAAGCTCCCGTAAAACAAGAACCCGTCAAAATGTCATCTACCCCCGTAACCGAAAAAGATTTACTCACCAAGGAAATCACCGAACAAGGTGATAAGGTACGCACTGCCAAGACCAACAAGGCACCCAAAGAAGAAATTGATGCCGAAGTTGCAAAACTTTTGGCTCTGAAGGCCAGATATAAGGAAGTAACTGGCACCGACTTCCCTGTCGCTGGACGATCGGGTGGTGGTTCGGCCAAGAAAGCACCTCAAGAGAAAAAAGAAACACCTAAACCTGCCAAACCCGCTAAGAAGGAAACTGAAGCTGCCTCGGGTGCTGTCAAGAAACAGACTCGTTTGGGTCTTGAAGCCACTAAGGAGGACAATTTGCCCGAATGGTATTCTCAAGTGATAACCAAGGGTGAACTGATCGAATACTACGATGTGTCGGGTTGTTATATTTTACGTCACTGGTCGTTTGCCATTTGGAAATACATCCGAACATGGTTCGATGCCCAAATCACACAAATGGGTGTCAAGGAATGCTACTTCCCCATTTTCGTATCTCGTGCCGCTTTGGAAAAGGAGAAGACACACATTGCTGATTTTGCTCCCGAAGTTGCATGGGTTACCAAGTCGGGAGATTCTGATTTGGCTGAACCCATTGCTGTACGTCCCACCTCCGAAACCATTATGTATCCCGCCTACGCCAAATGGATTCAATCGTATCGTGATCTGCCCATCCGCCTTAACCAATGGAACAATGTTGTACGTTGGGAATTCAAACATCCTCAGCCATTCTTGAGGACTCGTGAATTCTTGTGGCAAGAAGGTCACACCGCCTTCGCTACAAAGGCTGAAGCCGATAAGGAAGTGTTGGACATTTTGGACTTGTATGCCCAGGTGTATACTGATCTGCTGGCTATCCCCGTTGTCAAGGGCCGCAAGACCGAAAAGGAGAAGTTCGCCGGTGGTGACTACACAACAACTGTTGAGGCTTTCATTTCTGCCTCGGGTCGTGCAATTCAAGGTGCCACCAGTCATCATTTGGGACAAAACTTCTCGAAAATGTTCGAAATCGTTTACGAAGATCCCGAGACACAACAGAAACAATTTGTCTATCAAAATTCATGGGGCATTACGACGAGAACAATTGGTGTTATGATTATGGTTCATGCCGACAATCAAGGTTTGGTATTGCCACCCCAGGTGGCATGTATTCAAGCTATTGTTGTACCCTGTGGCATTACGGTGAATACCAAGGAAAATGAACGGGCCGAATTGTTGGATGCCTGCAAAGCGCTGGAGAAACAATTGGTTGCCGGTGGCGTTCGCTGTGAGGGCGATTATCGTGACAACTATTCCCCAGGTTGGAAATTCAACCATTGGGAATTGAAGGGTGTCCCCTTGCGTATTGAATTGGGTCCCAAGGACATGAAGGCCAAACAAATTGTTGCCGTACGCAGAGACACAGGCGAGAAAATTACCCTGCCTATGGAAAATATTGAACAGAAAATCAGTGAACTCTTGAAAACAATCCATGCCAGCATGTTGGCTAAGGCACAAAAGGAATTAGATTCGAGCATTAAGCTGACAAAGGATTGGAGTGATTTCTGTAAATTTTTGGATCAAAAGAATTTGCTATTGTCGCCATTCTGTGGTGAAGTTTCGTGTGAGGATAAGATTAAAGCCGATAGTGCACGGTAAGTTGAAGAAGCTCGAGATGTTGTTGGTGGCATGGAAAGATTTTATATATTTTTTGTTTTTTTTTATGTGATTTCAGTGATGAAGATGCTGAGCCTGGTGCTCCTGCCATGGGTGCTAAATCGTTGTGTATACCCTTCGAACAGCCTGCCGCCATTACTGATGCTGACAAGTGTGTCCATCCTGCTTGCACGAATAAACCTAAATTCTATACCTTGTTTGGACGCAGTTATTAGGTTGCAAAAACCTCCCTCCTTTCCCCTCACCTATGACGAATATCATTATGAGTTTTAACGAGATTAAAAAACACACAATTCGATACTACTTTTTTTGGTTTCTTTTGTAATAATCAAAGGTCGAAAAATAAATAAAAAGAAAAACAAAACAATTTAAAATCCGAAATTCATCTATTAGATCAAATTTAAATGAATCTTCAAAATTGACAGAGTGATAGAATCACTCGTTTTTGAAAACGATGAACCTTCAGGAAGGTTCTAAATTATGGATGGTTGTTGTAGTGTGGTTGAAGTGACAGTTGTAGACCGAGTAAGACCCTTTTGGTTTCTGAGCGTAGACCGTCTGTTGTGAAGTAAAACAAAATTGAATAACAATTAAAAATGCCATTGGAACTGGTCCCATTCAACAATATGTATGGCATGTTGTATGAGGGTCTGAGGTTCACTCAAATTATTTCGATTGGAAAAAACCACTCCCACTACTTTCAAAACTCACAAAATGAACATAATTTTCTTTTCTTCTACATCACATCAAACGATAACATATTTTATTTTAAAATACCGCATTAAACATTTTGCTTCAATCTCTTTTAACATTCCTTTGCTGGTTCTTTTCAATGAACATAAAAAAGAAAAGCCAACAAACAATCAAAGCTTGTCGCTAATATTAACAATAAATCTTATACACAACTTAAGTCCTAGAATTGCCAAATCAATTCACTTTTTCCACTGATTTATTTGTACTAGCTGCTTCAACGGCTGCCTTCTCATCTTCATTGATATCTTCCATTGATGCCAAATCCAGACCGGGACCATCTTCATCATCGTCACCACTACCCCCCGATTTATTGTACACTGTCGGATATTCCGTAAAACAATCTTGCATTGTACGGAAAGCTTCATAACAATCCGAACCCTTGGGGTCGGCTTCACTGTAATGGAAACAGGAGAATGCTTCACGGAATTGTACACCACATGGTCCGGTGGCCATACCGCCTAAACATGGACAACTCCAATTGATTTCACCATCTTTGGTAATAATACCCTGGGCTGGTTCCGGAGGTGGTAGTTCAATGTTGGAAGGTGTTGCATGATCTTCTTTGGTGGCAAATATAACGGTATCTTTACCGAATTTCTTGCAGTAACCCGAAGACATTTTTTCTTGTGTTGATTTCTTTATAATTCCAAACGTTTCTCAGAAGTCTTAAGGATTGCAAAATGACAAGGTATATCTTGGAAACGTCCAATAAGGGTAATGGCAGCTTTTGTTTTTGCTGCAAATTCTTTGGGTACTTTCAAAATGCCACGCTTTTGTGAACAATCAAATTTTTGCAGCTCCAATTCTGTTTGTCCACCAATTTCACCAAAAAACTCAGTCAATGATGTTTCAATGCTTCCTTGAAAATATGCCGGTGTCAATACAGCTGATGATTCTTCTTTTAGTTTCCTAGGGTATTTTGTTGTTGTTTGTATTTTTTGGAGGGGGGCAATATCATGTGGGTGAGCGGAAAACAAAAAACATGTTAATTTTCTTTTTTAATTTCCTCCGGGCGGGATAATTTGTTGTACTTACAATTCAACGTCTAAATATATGTAACTATTCATAATTCAGTTGCATCCAGGCAACTTGTTGATATTATTTTTATTAATAATTTTAACGAGAATTTACTGGAGTAATGTTCCAAGGAATTTTACATAAGGTTTTTTAAGGTTATGTTTAGATGGTAGGGATAAGTAAATCGATGACAGGTTAGATGACAGAGTTAAGATTATTAAAAAGAGACGGCGTTGGTGTCTTTAGACTGGCCACAAAACATGAGAAAAACTATTGCCAATTGTGTTACAGTTAAATTCTGAGATATATAGACACACGAGAAAACATTCTACACATTAGTTTAATACATTATTTTAATATATTGATTAACTAAAAAGGCATTTAAATTTATAAATTAATGAAATTTGACAATATGTCTGACAATGCCCGCTCATGTGACAGCATACCGGAGACTGTTAATGTTGGCAACACTGATTATTCTTTTCAAAGAGATAACACTTTTCTCTGAGGTTGCACTACATACTCAGAGAGAGAGAGAGAGAGAAAGAGCTCATTTGGGGTATGTTCAGTGGCAAACACCTTTTATTGTGAAAATATTTCTTTCAAGCGCGATTTTGAAAGAGTGTTCTCTATTACTAAATTTCATTAATTTCAACAAAAATAAGTGGATAAAACCGACATAAACAAAAAACATTCAAAGAAATAAATATAAAACAAATCAATACTTCTTAAAAATCTTTGAATTGAACAAAGCAAGACGAGACTAAACACAACGAAATAAGCAACTCAAGTTCCGAAGAAATTTCGCAAACATGGAATATCTGGATAAAGACAGATCTTTGGCCACAGCCACCACAGATGACGTTGAAGAAGAAGAGGAGGAAGGTGGACCAATACCCATCACCAAAATCGAAGTAAATGGCATTACGGCCAACGATATCGAGAAATTGAAAAATGCTGGCTTCCATACCGTTGAATCGGTGGCCTTTGCTCCACGTAAAGAGCTGTTGGCAATCAAAGGCTTCTCCGACAGTAAAGTTGATAAACTTGTTGAATATGCCTATACCCTAGTGCCGATGGGTTTTACATCTGCTCTGAGTTTTTATCAGAAGCGTTCGGAAATTATTATGTTAACCACTGGATCAAAAGAATTGGATAAACTATTGGGTGGTGGTATCGAGACCGGATCAATTACCGAATTATTTGGAGAATTTCGTTCGGGGAAGACACAATTGTGTCATACATTGGCGGTAACATGTCAGCTGCCAATAAGTCAGGGTGGCGGTGAGGGAAAATGTCTTTATATCGACACTGAGGGTACATTTCGTCCCGAACGTTTGGTGGCCATGGCTGATCGTTATAAATTGGTAAAGGATGATGTTTTGGATAATGTTGCATGTGCCAGGGCTTTTAATTCAGATCATCAAACTCAATTACTAATGCAGGGTGCGGCAATGATGTCAGAATCAAGGTAAGTGGAATTATTGATACTTTCATTTAAAGAGAAATTAAAATCCCCCTGCTTCCCAGATATGCTTTAATTATTGTGGACAGTGCCACAGCCTTATATCGTACCGATTATGCTGGACGTGGTGAATTGGCAGCACGTCAAATGCATTTGGCACGATTTTTACGTTTACTTCTGCGCTTATCAGATGAATTTGGTGTTGCTGTTGTTATTACAAATCAAGTGGTGGCCGAGGTTAATGGTGGAGCATCTATGTTCCAAGCCGATGCTAAAAAACCCATTGGCGGCAATATCATAGCACATGCATCCACAACACGTCTATCGTTGCGCAAAGGACGTGGTGATACACGAATTTGTAAAATTTACGATTCACCATGTTTACCCGAATCGGAAGCAATGTTTGCCATATTACCCGATGGTATAGGTGATGCAAAAGAATAATTGTAGTAATAATTTGGTATGGTAAATAAAAATATATATTTATTTTAATTTAGTTTTAAGTGATTTTCTGTTTTAAATTTCCATATTTCCAATTATGGTTATAATGATTTCCATTATAGAGTCGTCGATTCGGTGTGACAATTTTTTAGCAGTTTGCTAGAAAAAAAAAACTAAACGCTGGAAATTGTGTATTGCCAGAATATTTTTTGTAATAAGAACGAAATGTTTTTGTAGTATTTTTAAGTAATAATTAGTTGATTTTTTTAAATAAAATATTAAAAAATATGTTAATTGTGCAAGTTATGAAGCGATAGAAAGTAAAATCGAGAATGAAGATTGGTGGTATTTTTTTAGCCCAACATTGAGGATCCTTGGAAACTTTTAAAATCTGGTTTATGGTTTCAATTTATCTGTCCTTCGCGACCAATGATGCAGAACGAGCACTGATTGATGTTATCAAAACTCTTCTGGGTTGCTACGAGCCTTCTAATTTAATCACCCACCCTGGGAAAAAATGTGAACCAAAGAACTTACCGCCAGAGATGGCCTGTCAGAAACAGTGACGTAAATGACATACATTTCCGACGTATAATACATACGTCAGAAACGTCGGAAACCTACCTAAATCCATTAGGTTTTTGACAAAATAGCTATTTCCATTAATCAATTTGTGAAGTACGCATGCTTTACTCAAATCGATATAAAATTTCAAAATCTTCTTCTCAAAAAAATTTAGAAATTTTTATCAGTTCTAGTAAGGAATAGTCAGATATATGTAAAAATAATATATATTCTTGAAAATAACTGTATATGCTGATAATATTGATATAAATGACGTTTACTACGTTTATAACATTTTATACAGGTATATGATGTTTTCGACGTTTACACCTTTTTGACAGTCGAAAACCTAAAAATTCGTCACACGGACCATCCCTGCTTACCGCAGAAAACTGCAAGAAAAATGTACAACACGGACATTAAATCAATTCTGACTCCAAAGAATTCAAGTCTGACTTCAACAGGTCCTGTGTCGGCAATTGCCGACAATAAGCTTCAAAGGCAGACCGCGACTGAACAGAACCCGAGAAGCACTATAAAAATGCTGTATCTTATCTCCTCAAATTCGTAGGGCGAGATACGAATTAGCTTTCGGAGAGGAAGGGCAAGTTGAAATTCGTAAGGAAATTCGAAAGAACTAATCCGCATGCCCTTCATCGTTAGCTCCAGATAGACAGTATCCCCCTCCCGAAACAGACGGCTCGGCCAAGAATCTCAAAAGAGACCTCGGAATCAAGTAAAGTATCAAAGTCGGCGAGGCCCTCTGTCTCTGACAAATGTGCGAAGCTGACTTCTGACCCGAAGCCCAACCCTACTCAAAATGCAATGAAAAAGGCTGTCGAGCACATCCCAACACAAACTGTCATCCATAAGGGTGATCGACGTGTGGAGGGAGGGCTCTGTCTCAAAGCCCGATTCCACGCCAAAAGAGAAGCGGTCTGCGATTATGTCAACTAAGATAACAAACTCACTGAAGAGAGGGCAGATTGCTCTCTATACATGCAAGAATTCCATTGGGAAAAGATGGGGGCTGTACGGTCTGGCTTTTTATATAGACGTATCTAATATGACAGCAGGTACAGGGGTTGGCATCTACTGTGAAAGGCTAGGCCTTGAGCTTACCTCCAAGCTGGATAGCAACTGTAGTGTTTTCCAAGCTGAAATCTTCACTATTTGGAAGGCAGCGGAACTGATAAAAAGCCTGGATGCAGATATCGTTGAACCGGTGTCTATCTTTGTGGATAGTCAGGCGGCTATTAAAGCCATTGAATCCTGTAATATCAAATTTGAGGTCGTCCTCGAGTATAGAACAGTTTTTGAAACACTCACATTTATCGACTGTGCTGCGTACCAGGGCACCGTGACATCATGGGTAATGAAAAAGCAGAGGAATTAGCTAGACGAGGATCTCAATCTACAGATCTAGCAATCGATTGCTCAATCAAACCACACATCTGTCATCTTTTTCAGAACTTTGAGGCGTTCTTCGACGAAAGAGCCTATGGACTTTGGTACAACGAACATAAGTGCAATGTGTCAAGATCTATCTGGCCGACCCTGTCAACCAATTAGAGTAATGACAGGAGTCATTACTGGTCACTGCAATATCAGGGTATTTACCAGAAAGTGGAACCATGATGATACATGCTACTGCAGACTCTGTGTTGACGAAGAGGAGACGGAGACAATTAAGCATCTCCTGTGTCGATGTTCAGTTCTTGCCTACATACGGCACAGACTAGCGGGTGCTCTCTTTCCACGTTCTTTAAGCTTCTTTACAACTAAGGCTTTATTCTACAACATCATTAAAGACGTAATGTGGTTAGGAAAGTGCAACCTTAGCACGTAATATGTGTTTCTGTCCAATTTCTTTAGCCATCGAAATTATTCCCATCTTCCTCCTAATAATAATAATAGCTTCTATTCTTTCTTTCCATCTCTGTCAATTTTTATTAAATAAATGGTAAAATAAATCACAATTTACTCATATCGTCGTTCACTAGTTCCTTGAAACTCTGTATGATTGGGATAATCACACATTATCCTTACACTATGACGATGAAGATTGCCCAGTTGACCTTCTAACAAAATATCGTTAATGAATTTCTCCGCCCACAGTTGTTGCATAGGCGGCATGCGTTGTAACTTATGCGCCCAGGTTTCGGCAATGCGATGCAAATTATTATCCATGTCTTTACATTTGTGTGACGTTTCTAGTTCCATGAGTTCAGTATCATTTATGGTCTCAGTTACATTTTCCATATTCTGCCAGTAAATATATATTGGAGATAAAAGTCTTGATTATAATTTGGTAAATATGGACATTTAAACTATTAAAAAACTTAACTGTTTGTTGTGTTTCACCGCACATCGTTGCCGGCATTTCTTCGTGATCCCTAATTTCATCTTCAGTTTCCCATTTTAGTACTACAGCATCTAAAATACCGTCATTGTCCTTAATTTCCTTATCTACATCTACGTTACTTTCGGTACTACTAGCTTCCTCGGCTTGAACAGTAGCCACACCAGTAGTGGTGGTAGAATTCATGCCATTACAAATATTCCTTTTCCTCCATCGACATATCCAATTGGCATCTGGTTCAAAATCTTCACCCAGCTGCCTGGCAATTTCTCTTGCCTTTTGTATTAGACATGGATTTTTTAGAGTAACCTCTTTGGCTAACTGCTCCTTATACCATTCCGTTAAAGCCTTCTCCACATTAAAGCGAACACCTTTCCGGTTGCGTTTTTGTTTTAAATTTGCACAAGTGGCAGCAATTCTACGTATTTCATCTTGATTCTTTAGAATTCGTTGTACCGTGGAAATGTTACACTTGTACTTGGTACAGATATGCTTTTTATTAACTTTATCCACCTCAATTTCTTTAATGATGTTTAATTTTTCTTTTATCGACAGTGAAGTTAATCTTTTCTTAGACGACATATTGAAATTGGTTTCTTTAAAAAAATATTTGCAGTTAAATGAACAAAATTGCAAAATGTAAACAAAGCTGAAAACACAACAAACATGACGCAGTTATTGCAAAATGTGCAGGTATGTTTGCTGCCTGCATACCGTGTACACTTAAGTGATACGGCGATACGTAAAACTTCGTCGTGGAAAATATGTTTGAATTAATACATATTCAGATGCTCCTTAGTAAATGTTAAAAAAGCCAAGGAAATCTGAATACGAAAGTTAAGTTCGAAGCATGAAAAAATAGACCCTCAGAAATGTTGTCCTCATAAACTTAGACATTAAAAAAAGAGCCCAAAAGCCGTTTGGTTTGATCGAGACTAACTTCCCAAAACCAGATACATTATTTTGCAATT
The DNA here is from genome assembly GCF_032173495.1 of Musca vetustissima. NCBI lineage: Eukaryota > Metazoa > Arthropoda > Insecta > Diptera > Muscidae > Musca > Musca vetustissima. The sequence goes on along the minus strand of NW_026885094.1, from coordinate 22,053 downwards.
AAGTTTCCATCCATATCATACTAAAGCGAAAGATGTTGGAAAGTCAACGCAAACCCTCCAAAGTTATAATAAGCGGGCAAAATAGGTTAAGGATATACGTTTGTTAGTACAACCGTCCACTCGGTATTGTCCATTATGATTATTTATAACTGAAAAGAGAACGGGAAGAGAAGAGAGAGTGGAAGAGCAAGAAGAAGATAGTAGAAGAAGGCAAACCTAGAGATGTTTATTTTTGTCAGATTTATCCTAGGATCTGGTTGGGGTCTATTTTAGAGAAGAAGGCTCGTTTATCAATTTCATATCTTCCAAACTGTTTATGTCTTCTGCCGATCAGCGGTGGACATCTACGGAGGATATGTTCAATTGTTTCTAGCTCTTATTCGTCATCACATAGGCTACAGTTATCCTCTCCGTCGGAGTCCCATTTCGAAGTGAGAGATTTAATCTTGCAGTGACCTGTTATGATCCCCACAATTATTTTGATCTCTCTGTTATTATGTGCCAACAGCGAAGAAGTTCTTTGGCGAGAGAATTCAGGTCACTATGTCCTGGAACCCAACATAAGCTAACTATCTGTCGTGTATCATTCAGAGCGGACTTGCAATCAAGAACTACTTTTGAGTTTATGATACACGACTTCAAAGTCTTGAAGGCCGCCTGACTATCGAGATATATAGTCACCGGTCCCGTATTGTCGACAGTAGGTGTTTTTACTATCTCGTCCGCTTTCGTGATTGCAAGAATTTCTGCTTTAAAAACACTACAAAGATTGTTAAGTTTATAAGAGTTGTATATATCTAATTCCCTACAGCAAACACCTGCACCAGTGCCTTCCTCCATCTTGACCCGTCTGTGAAAATTGACAGACCTGGCAGAGGTAAGGAGCCACTAGTCCAGGATTCCCTACTAGGAAACTCTACTTTGATGTCGTTAAAGTCTCTATGAGAGGGAACATAGTCACTAATGTGACTATTTCTCCTCAAGAAATCACAACCTGGCGTTATTTTGAGGATATTAACGTGACCATAGTTCAGCGATTTTCAGGCATCCGTTTCTCGGTGCCTCAGGGCTCATCTGGCCGCTTGGAATTTAATCAGAATGTCCAGTGATTGGAGATTCAGGATCGCATTCAAGGCTGCCTGTGGTGTACTTCTTACCGCTCCGGTAGTCGGGATCGAAGCCGATCGCTGCACTGAATTTAATTTTGTCAGCAGTTTCTTTTTGTTGACTCCCTGTCACCATACAAGGCAGCCATGGGGAGAACGACTGTCATAGTGTATGATCTCTAGTCTTAGTCCCCAGCTCTTACCTATGGAGTTCTTGCATGGGTAGATTGCTATCAGTCATTTTTTAGAGCGTTCCTCAACATTTTTTCCACGTTAATTTGCGGTTAAGGATTGTACCAAGGTATTTTGCTTTTTAGAAAGGGTTAGGGTCACTCCTCCCAAAGATGACAAGCGAAAACTAGGAATCTTTTTGTTTCCTAGTGAATAGCACCAATTATGTCTTAGTGGGGTTTACCAAAAATGAGGATATGGCCATCAAAATAATTTAAAAGCGACAAAAACATTTATAATGTCCAAACCTGGACATATAGAGAACATTCGTATGTTTTCATCGTACTTTCCCATTTTCGTATAAAATGTAGATTGTGAAGCACTGTTGGATTCGTTAGAAATACATATTTATTATAAAAACTAACGGGCCCGGCAAACGTTGTCTTGCCAAGCAATATAATATTGTTGATTTATAATTCCCGGAATTTAGATTTGTTTTTAAACCCTCCACCATAAGGTAGAGTGTACAGATCTTTGTAATATTTTTTTCTATTTTTGCATTCTAAAGTTTCTGTTGATATAAATTTATTAATATTTTAATTCGTGGAAATTTATTAATATTCTAATTCGTGAAATTTCCACATATATTACTACTCCTAGGATATTTGGTATTTAAAATGTTCCATATTGGTTCTCTTTTAAGGGCACTATAAAACAGTATTTTGTAGTATGAGGAATTTCGACGATTTTTAAACAGAATTGGTAGTAATTTTATATTTTGAATTGTCATTGAGCAGAAAATTTCCGTACCAAAAAATATTAATGTTTCGGGGTACCGTCCATATAATGGTAGCTCTCAATATTCGGTATTTTGAAGATCTTGGGCACGGCCATCAACAGAATTGCTTCTAATTTCTAACTTACTGAGCAGAAAATATAACGCCATCCCTTAATATTCGGTATTTGTCTTAATTTTATATTTGGATCATTGAGTACAAAATGTTCCTAACACAATTTTCCCAAGCTTCCCAAAAGCCTCTTGGGAATCCTTTGGGGATTTGGACCTATTTTTCAATCTAATCAGCTGTAGTCCGTTGTTTGGTTGTTTTATTTGGTAGCATAAATCCTACAAAAAGTTATCAATATTGGTCCACCTTTGTGGTGTAGCCTCTATATAACGGTACATACAATATTCGGTATTTTGGGGATTTTCGTCACGCTTTCAAGCAAATTGGTTGTAATTTTGTATTTTAGATCATCATTGAGTACAAAATATCATTACAAAAATTATCAATATTGGTTCAAGTTTCCGGGTAACACCCATAAAATGGTATCCCCCATACCATTACTCAAGTGGTGTCAAATCTTTTTATTAGCTGTAATATGTCATTCTGGTATATTGGGGGGGTAAGACACATTTTTGCAAAAAAAAAATCGCTATTTAGGTCAAAGTTTTGATATAGCCCCTACATACTGGCCCGCCCCCATTTTCGGTATTTTAAATAAAGACCGAATTTTCTCAAAGGCATAATAGGCATAAATAACATCATCCCAATAATGTCATTGAGCATTGGCTTCAGTCGTTCACACAGTACGCTGGATAGCACTTTATATTATTATTCCTCTATAGTTGGCACATATCGTTTTGCCTCATTTTTTGTGCACGGGACACAGGATGGAGAGGTTCCAATCATTGGGCAGGTATTCCTCTAGCCAAATTGTTCTGTTCAGCTGGTGCATGCTCCTGATAAGCATCTGACCACTAGTCTTGAATAGTTCGGCTGGAAACCCATAGGCTCCTGCTGCTTTATTGTTCTTCAACCGATTAATTACTACTCTGATCTCATCTTGGCTAGGTGGTGTACACTCTCTTATTGGTTCTGGGGTATCTTCTTCACCGCCACTATTTGATACCAGAAGCTTTTCAAAATGCTCCTTCCAGATCCTCAGCAAGCTATCTGTATCTGTCACTAGGTTTCCATCTGCATCTCTACAGGAAGATGTGCCTGCGCCAAAGCCTTCGATTTGGTGTTTTACTCGTTGGTAAAATTTCCGGACTTTATTCTGACTCCTGTACATCTCTCGATAATTTTCCATGTCATGGCCAAGACAGCGGTCATATGCAGTTTCTAGGCGCTCATAAAAAATGTCTGGTCTGTTCATCTTTGTCTTCCGTCAGAGCATGGGCGTAAATAAGACAGATGTAGAAGAACTTCGCCTTTATACCGATTATAGCAATTCGGTCATCTACTGGAGTGAATCTAGAGACGTGATATTTTACTCTCCTGTTAACCATAAATCCGCAGACAAATTCATGGCAGCTATAATACAGTGCGTAATTGTCTGATTTACTTACACCCGTCCCTTTCCATCGCATTTCCTGCAAGGCAATAATATCGGCTTGAAAATAATAAATAAATAAAAAAATCCATTTCAATTTATTTAAAAAAAGATAATTTTGTTTGTTTATTAATTAAATTATTTACGACTCAGTTTTAGTAGCAGATAGAGTTAGAGAAATATTTCATTCAATAAGATGGGGGGGTATATGATGTGATCAATGTGTATCTTTTCTTTTGTTTTTTCTTTCAGTAAATATATAACATTATTTCGCTCAATAAAAAAATATATATTGAAACAGAACAAAAAATACTTAGTGCTGTAGGATGTTTCCTTATATAAAAAGAATAAATTTAAGATTATTCAAAAAATTTTCATAACATATTTATATGTGTGTTCAGAGAGGGGGGAAGAAAATGTGTGTGTGTGTTTGTATTCTCATAGAGAAACTAAAACAAAACAAAACCAACAAGAGCATTTTAGAAATTTAAAATTGAAAATCTATACAGCTGATATAATCGAGTGTTTAGATTTCTATTGTTTGAAAAAAAAAAAAAATTATAATTAATTAATAATAGAAAATTTACGTTATTTTAGCGTAAAAAATACGAAATACATAGATCTAAACATACTTACAATATTATTAGGAAATATTATGCTAATTTTGGGCAAAAGGGGAGTTCTGAATAACAAAATGGTAAGTGTTTTTTTTTATAATATTAGCATTTTTCTAAAGAACGTTTTCCTATTGTCCAAGATTGTGCAGTTATAGTAACAACTTTTTTCCTTCATGGTTAAATTCTATCCCACCTACTGGCAACAATCTGAAACAAGGGACATAATATTTTTTCAATTTCTGATTTAAGATTTAATAAATCTGTCAAACCACTCACAACTTGTCCAAAATTAGCATTCTATTTTTTTATGTGCATATATATATCTAAAATGCATATATAATTAAATTAATGCATTATTATAACTGTTTACATTACAGTTGTTTTTGTGGTTTAAACTAAGAAAAATAATATTTGTTTTATAATAATAAAAATTGCCAATTCGATATTAAAAAATGATAAAACGATTCAAAATATTTTTTTCTTTTAAATACTTAACCTATGATAATAAAATGAACGTTTGTTGTTTTCTGTATATTAATATTCAATTGGCTTCTACGGCTGCTGTTGTTGTTGTGGTATGATGATTCTCATCTACATCAATTGCCTTTGTTGTTGCCTCTCCATCCTCCTCCTCTTCGTGCTGCTCTTGTTTTGTCGCATCATCGGCATCAGTTGATGGTATTTCGTCGTCTTGTTCCGATTTTACATCTGTCTTTTTTCCTTTACTTTTGGAACTTTTCGTCGAATTCTTATTGCCCGACAATGTCTTGTAATGTTCCTCGCTTAGGATTATACGATTATTCATATGCTTGGTGTTCTCAGCATAGGCTTGCGCCTGATTATAGAATTCCTCCCAGAAGTGGGTTGATGTGCTGGGACCGAATATTTTCTTGAAATTATTATAAATCAAAACGGCCTCCGAACGTATAATCTCAGCTTTAGCCTTGAAATCAGCCTCCTCCTCTTCGCTCAGATTCCACAACTTCAAATTGCCAATATAGCGGCGCATGCGACGTATACTATCAACACAATCGGGATTGCGCAACAACATGACCTTGGTCAATTGGAATTCTTTATATTGTTTAATGATTTTCAAACAGCGATCAACATCGGCCCGCTTCAAACCCAAACATTCTCGCAACTGTGCTGATAGCTGTATGAAATCCCGTTCAATAATCAGAGCATCTTCCTGTTCGATCAATTGACTGGTGAAACGATTAACAGCATCGGGATGTATTTTGCTACGTGATGGATTCACCACGACACGATCCCAAACGGAATCTAATTTGATAGTACCCATTTCAAGTTTAGTTTTAAGTTCTTCGGCTTCCTTGAGGGCATTCTCTTCCCATTTTTCTTTTTCTTCGGGTGTTTCGAATGTTTCCGGTTTCTGATAGTCCAATTTAATGCCAACACACTTGGCCGGTGGTACAAAGGCCAATAGTAGGTTGTTAAGAAATTCATTTTTACCCGAAGAATTTTTAACCGTAGGTGTAATAGTTGCTACAGGTTTAGCACTCGATGAATTCTTTTTGTCCGATTTTGTTTTGGTTTCATGGGCGGCTATTCCTACAACAACAAAAAGGAAACGAATAAAATATTTAATTAGACATTATAGAATTGATAATTTTGAATAATGGATTCCATTTTGATCTGAGAAATTTTATGATCTGTTCCAGGACCTACTAAACCACCTTTTGAGTACGGGGACAAGTCAATTTCAACAATTCCAATTTGCTTTTATGCTTATTTTGAAGGTACGACGGATAAACTTTATTTCGAAGTAGTTAGCTGCACCAGATTCTAGCGTCTCGATATACACAATTCAATGAGTAACCAAATTTACCATGTTGTTATAGACGAACGCCATTCGTCCAATGTTTTAGATTTTCGGTCGATACAAGGAGCGAATATCGATTCGGACCATTACCTTGTGGCAGCCAAGGTTCGCACCCGTCTTAATGTAGCAGAAAAGGCGCGATCTAATGTAATACTGAAACAATGGCAAAGAATGTCCCACTCCCTGCAAACTGCAGCAAAAGCTACAATTGGGTACCAAAGACCACCATCAAGAAACCCGTGGTACGATCAGAAGTGTCGTAATGCTACTGAGGTGAAAAACGTAGCATATAGGGCGATGAAGAATTATCGGGAGAAAAGGAGAAAGAAACTTTTTTTAGAAAAAAAGAAGAAGGAACAAGAAAAACGTGAGTGAGAGCAAATAGAGATGTACAGAAGTCAGAATGAAGTCGGGAAATTTCAGCAACGTGTAAAACACCACACCGAAGTCTTTATTGCAGACACATCTTCCTGTAGAGATGAAGATGGAAACCTGGTGACAGAGGATCTGGAAGGAGCATTTTGTATCAAATAGTGGCGGTATAGAGTGTATACCACCTACCCAAGATGATGTTAGAGTAGCAATTGATCGGCTGAAGAACAATGAAGCAGCAGATGCCGATTGATAACCAGCCGAACTTTTCAAGACTGGGGGTCATATGCTGATAAGGGCCTCTCGGAGCCCTTCAATACCGAACGAAGATTCAGACAAGGTGACAATTTATCTTGTGACTGATAGTATCAAAGCGCAAGATGTCCAGTAGACTCGGACCAACTGTGGAATTTGAAAACTACAATTTCGATGTCAGCAATTTTATATACCTCGGTACCGCCATAAATAAAACTAATGACATTAGTTTTGAAATTCGGAGAAGGATAGTGTTGGCTAACACATGCTACTATGGTCTGAGTTAGCAATTCAAAAACAAGGTCACCTGTCGCCAGACCAAACTCACACTCTACAAGGCGCTGATACTACCCGCATTGTTATATGGAAAGACCGCGAATTAGATGGAAAGATCAAGTGGAAGACAACATTTCCGGATATGGTCTTTCAAATTGGAAGAACTGTGCAAAAGACCGACGCGTCTGAAAATCCTTTTTAGGCTCGGTTTATGGAGCAAATCTAAATAGATTTGCAGTCTAAATCGCTTACAACGACGGTCTATTGTCCGCAATAATCGATACATCGTTATATACGATATCTAACGATTTCCACTGTATTTATAGATTTGATTTTCTTATCTACAATTATTTTGGAATATTTATATTAGTTTTGAATTACCCACCTTCGGCTGGAACCTTCTTTTTGGCAGCTGGTGCATGTGAAATTCCTCCGGCATCAACATCATCATCAATATAACGTTTTAATTTAATTTTACGTCCACTGCGACTGACAACTTCACTCTCAGGCACTGCTGCTACTGCTTCCACTTCTTTCTTTACTGCCTTTTCCGTTCCGACACCACTTGCAGTTGTTTCAGCAGCACTTGTTTCTTCTTTGTCCTTAGCAACAGGTTCATCCTCTTCTTTGGCTTCCTCCATTTGTGAATCATCCACACCTCCGCCCACGGTAGTATCATTTACAGCGGCTGCACTTTCATCCATGGTATTATCAAATTGTCCCTCCAATTGTGATGAGTCAATTGTTGTATCCACATTGCCGGCCGCAGCAGCAACTACGGCTGGTAAATCAATTGGCGCCGAGTCTTCGCCATTGAGGGCAGCCTCAATTTGTTCCATTGCCTCACGAAAATTATTACGTTTCATATTCTTATCGGTGGCAAATTTCTCCTTGTTCTCCTTGTATTGGAATAGATCTTCCAATTTAATATTGGCCGTCTCACCCGTTCCATAAAAGTATACATTATACTTTTTGTTGTTGTATCTGGTAATCTTTGCTGGCCAAGCGGGATATCCCTTGACTTTGGCAAATACCAAATCGCCAATATTGAATTGTTTCTTTTCTTTAACCATTGTTGCTGTTTGTTTTTTCTTGTGATTTGTCAATAGATAATTTTATAACTAATTTTTTTAGTTATTTTTTACTTATTTAATAGTAATTTTTTTTTCACGACAGAAAAATGATTTCGTAGCACAATGCAATGCTACAATGTAGGGATACGTAGATCGACACACGACTAATTACTAGTTGCCGGAAAAATGGGAATGAATTATCGATATTTTTGATGTCGATTTTTTGGATTCATTTTGAAAAGTTTTCCAGCACAGAAATTAATTACATCTAATTAATTTCCTTCTTAATCGAAGTAATTAAAAGATTTACATTACTGAATGTCTAAAAACCATGACTATATTTGTTTATTTCTACACATACGACTGTCAATTAGCGCTGAGAGTGTGTACATCGCTTATGATATCGATATATTGCAATTGGCAACGCCATATGAAAAATGAATATTATTGTAAATTAACTACACAATAATGCTAATCACATTGAATTGATGCGGTAGAGTAGACAATTTGCTATTATAAAAATTAAAATAAAATAGCTTTTTATTCAAAAAAAAAAAAAATTAAATTATATCCAGTTAAATAAAAACAGAAGACTTGTGGGTGCGTATCTTAAGGGCTTCACCGAGGGAATAATAAACTCATGGCATAATTATACAGGGTAGTCTCATGCAGACATATTTCCAATGTTTTCACTAATTTGCCTTTGAAAGTATTCAGTTTTCAAAATGTAAATAAAAAAATATTCCTTCGAAATGTACGCAAATGAAGTGTTCAGTGGCAAAACTTGCAAATAATTTAAATAATAAGTTGTAAATGAAGATGTAACAACCATGGTTAAATCTTGAGAGCAACGATCAGCTTTAAAAAATATTTTTTTTTAATTTATTGAAAATATGCCAATCTACATACATAACATTTTATGGATTTTTTTCATATTATTTAAAATTAAAAGATGAATTTCAAATTAAAAAGGGTTGCCATCATAAAATTCTCAAATGAGACTACCTCCTGTAATTATGCCATGAAGCCTTAGGCCAATAATATTTACATTAACTTATAGTACTTACTCCAGATTTGATTTTTTGCAGATAATAAATAAATATAAATAAACAATTATTACAATACAATATATACCTAATTAAATATTACTTTTGAAGTATAAAAAATTAATGACATTATTGATAATTCCTATCTTTTACAGTATTAGACACATATTATAACATTATTCTTCCATTATGTCTTATACATAATAAAAAGTAATACCACTCTACTCACACACACGAAATCAGCTGATTAACAACACACACTACGTTTGCCACTAACCATAGACAACAAGAAAACTCCCCTAATTTATCAACTGTGTTACGACGACGACAATAATTTTTTTCCAACCATGACATTATTTTGCTCTTTCCTTTTAGTTATTAATTCGTGAATTTCCAATTCGTATGTGTTCTATATATCGTGTTGTAAATTGATTGAGGAAAATTACTACCAAAAAAATGATTATGAAAACTATGAAAACCCTAGTGATATGAAAGTTTTCAGTATATGGATTTGTTAAAAACAAAACTGTGACGAGTGTCGTTTGCGGACGGACAGAACGTTAGTTTCTTTGGTTGTGGGTACGCGTATGCTTTTCTATCCCCGACCTTTATTATATTGACCCCAATAGCAACAACAACAATTCAAACATATATCTTTGTGCGGGAATATTTTTCGTTCAACAAGATCGAACAAGTGTATCCCATTTATATATTAATAAAAGAAGAAGAATTATACAAAGTGATCCAAATCTAGCAACAAAAACAACAAACAAGTATTGTTATTATCCCAAATCATAATCATATGCATAAAAAGAAAGTTCCATTTTCCAGCAGCTTACCAGTGTTGTGAGTGTGGAATTCTTGTGGGCTTTCTTCTATCAATAAATCTTCTACCAAAAAGAAAAAGAATAAAACAAAAAAATCCAATACAGGCTGCTCTAACTAATAACGAAAATAACAGCAGCAACAACAACACCAGTAATACAATCAAATTAAAACGTGAAATAAAGTGTATGGGAAAAAGGTTCGTTTGTCCGTGCCTGTTTTATTTTGTTTTTTTGTGAAGTATATTTGGTGTGTTTCTTTTTTCTTTTAATATTATTATTTTTATTATTATTGTAAATGTGTAATATTTGTGTGTGCTGCTGCCTTTCTTTGATTGAGTCTGTTTGTGTGCGTTTGTATAGAGCCCCTCATTGTTTATTTGATCTTTTTGGTGTCGTCACAATACTCTCCTCCTTCTCCATCTCCTCCCTGACTTAAATGATTGTCATTCAGTCGCATGATTAAGTAATAATTTCTCTTCAATAAAAAACACTAATGTTTGTGGAGCTGCTGGCATCCAGGAGATTTAAGGAGAATGATAAAAGAAGAAGAAAGTCAAAGCAAAATAAAATAAATTAATAAAATACCTTCTCCCCCACCCCCCGAAAATTTTTATAGATCAAATAAACAACAAAAAAGTGTCAAATAAAATAAATAAATAATCCTCTTGTTGAATTGTCATTTAATGTGAAGAGAGGGCGCGCGTGAGCGAGAGTAAGCAAAACAGAGCAACATCAGTGTCAATCTCTTCAAAGTGCCGAAAAAATACATATTGTTTGTGAGAGTAATCATTTGCATATGATTTTCTTTCAGTGAAGAAGAAATTAACTTCTAATAATCAAAGAAAATAGTGAAAAATTAAAGATTTCCCAATATTTTAAAAGAAAAATAAAACAAGTGCCTGTACAATATCGTTCTGATAGTGATTGTTTAAGTGTTAAACCTTAAAGAAAACAAATTATCTCGAATATTTGGTACAAGAAGAATATTAATAAAGAATAATAAAAAATATCTTAAGCCACAAAAGCAATTTGAGATTACCATTCAACAACCAACTACCTGTTATCAATTATTGTAAAAATTTTACAATTTTCATTTGAAAAAATAACAAATCATTACTTGAATGCAAAATAATTTGTTGTTACCACACAACAACAACAATCGCAAAAAACCATGGGTGCAATATCAAAATTAGCGAATAACAACGCCACCAACAACACAGCTGGTGGCGGCAATAACAATAACACGGTCATGGTCACCACCACCAACACCAATAGTTTGCAGATCCCCAACAAATCAGCTGTTGATCTTCATCAAACCACTTCTACAAATTCTACATCAGCAACTCCAGGAATGACCAATAACCCACCCCAATCAGCAGCAACACCAACTGTTGCATTGACAGCCAATGGCAAACCCAAAGAGAAAAGAAGGTAAGTTTTTTGTTTTTTTTCGTTGGTGATTAAATAAGCAAAAGTTTGGTAGTTTTTTTGCTGTATCAGCAATTATTGTTTTTCTTTTGCCTCCACTACCACCAGAGTGAAGTTTGGAATGGTATTGGTTTTTTTTTGTATAATATCACTTGAGATTGAGTTTCTTTATCGGCAATACATTAATATTGTATGGGGAATGTAATGAAACGTATATTCTCGAAATTTCTATACGCGAAGTTTTGATCGGGAGTACAAAATTAGTTTATGCAGATCATAATTTGTACATTAAATTGAAGGGAGTAATTAGTGCAAAACGTAGTAGATCATTTTAAGCTTCGGGACTCAGCTCCATTTCTATTAATTTATATTTATACAATAGATATTTTTTGGAGGTTCTTAGAACCAAGAAACAAAGAAAAGACTTTTGTAATTTTGCTTTGAAAAGGTGATTAAGTCTCGTGACCTGTGCTGATCTGTCCATAGGAAAAAAAGACTGAAATATCTTGCCACCGATTAAAACCATCTTATTGAAAAACTAAACTGGATAACCCATTAACTTCATAAGCTCATCATCCGTTCTGAATCGTTTTTGGATATATAGACTAGATTAGATAAATAAATTGAATGTAAAAGGACTTCCAAAATAATGAAAAGAAGAAAGAATATTAAAGTAATGAGGGCCCTTAAGGGAAGCCCACCCATTCTCGATTTTAATTTTTCAAGATTTTCAATGAGCTGGTAAATCAATACCAATGCATTTTAAGGTTTGTAACTTTGCACATATATATTTGAAGATTTAAAAGAGAAGACAAATAATTTACAAAAAATTTTTGTTATTGCTTTGTTGTTGTTTTTTGTAATTAAAGAAAGTTCCTTATTTTTGATGGCGGTCATGATGACTCCTCACTGTAACATCGGAATCCGAAAATTCCAACGGTGTTAGAAAGAGTACATGTCTGGCTCTCTTATGAACTAGGATTATTGTCTTCGCTCTAAAATTAATAAAATGGCGGACCTTTGAAGAAATATTTTTGGAAAATCGCCGATTTTTGACCAAAAACCAAAAGTTAAAAAATAAGGAAGATCTTCACCGATTGGCTTTATCCTAGTTCATATGATAGCTATACACTCACAGAGAAACGTGTAAAAAATTGGAATCGATTGCGTTATTAGTTTCTGAGTTATCGTGCCCGCCATTCGCAAAAGAGAAACACGCTTTTAAAGTTTGAGAAGCCCTTTAGCCGTCACTTGATGCTGACACAATAAATCGGCTATATCTGCAGGAGTTCTTGAGATTAAATCCCGCTTTTTTTGCAGCAATCAGCGTAGGGTTTATATGTTTCAGTTGGCCTATTATTATTTTTATAGAATATCTGTTCCTCCTTGGAAGGTTGTTTGATACCTGGATTTCGATTTCACCTATATATAAATAACCTGATAGTTCGTTGGTTGAATTGTCTTCTGAAGTAACAAGGTTGGTGAAAGCCCCCATTCTGAGATTGGCAGGAAAAAACCTTCTGATACCCCTAAATGCCATATAAAAAATGGTTGAAGACATCAGGGTATGTTCAGCAACTGTGAATTCTCCAGCGGAAGCCGCAAGCGTAACATTGCCATGATGTACATCACAGGCTCTCTGTTTCACCTCAGATACACTTCTCCAGCCTTGTACGTGGCACACTTGGTGAAAAGACCGTCATTCGTTGTGATTCTCCACCCACAATTTTAAGTCCGCTATTCATCTTTTCGAACTACTTCAAGATTTTTACCCATTATGAGTGGTGGAGTCAACAACCAAGTTACCATTTCCAACGACCTACGACAGCGAGCTTCCAAACCTGCCAAAAGATAATCTCATCGAGTGATTTCCTAAATCGGGTTCCACCAATGAACTTCGCTGGTCATCTTTGTCAATTAATGTCATTAATAAATTATTAATGAATTCCGCAGGTTCCATATTTTAACAATATATAACCTTTGCTCCCTATATAAGGTGACCTGACCAAACCGTAGTTTCTTAAGATACACTAATAAACTTCGCTGAAGCACCACTCGGGATCAACTTTGGCAATCATTTCAACAAGAGAGGGGTCTAGATTCGAAATGAGCCGAGTCGCCTCCGAACATTGTGTAAAATCAATTGGGCGCTACAGCAACAATAGCCATTGTCAATTATTTCAACTCGTCTGATAGCAGCTTCTCCTTGTTTCTTCATGGCCGCTGTCTCCGTCGACGCAATCGAAGTTTTGTCTTTAGAATTGCATACACCGTCAATTTCGGTACTTTTGAGGGTTTCGGAATTTATAAAACAATTGTTTTATAAATTCCGAAATTGTTTTATAAATTCTAACCAATTTGTTCCGAATGAAAATAGACCGAAATGGCCAAATTTTATACAATCGTGTACGCTTATAACGAACTTTCCTGGTCCCGAAGTTTTAAGACATATTTTTCATAGAAATCTTTACTCTTAAAGCGAACTACGAATATGGCGAAATTTTTAAAAAGAACTATTTATTCGGTCCCATCCTCCAGATCTCATCTACTTTAATTCGGTTTTAACAAACTTACTATAAATATACAAAAGACGGGTACGGGTACCCGGTTATATCCGGTTCTAGTGGGCATAATTTTAAAGCTTATAAAAACACTTTACCATTAAGCGGTGATATGATGATAATATCAAACCGTTTTGAATATACAGTCCAAAAACTGGGGTTTGGACCCCGATTTTTTTGAAAAACTGCCTAAAAGTCGAACATGGGTCCAATCCTAACTCAAATGGTAGACTTGGGCCCAATCCAAACTCAAATAGACCACAATTCGCCCTTTCGAAAATCTGTCTATAGGAGAAAGTCTTAAATCACCAGCCGAGGGCCGGCCACCCCCACAAAACTATTATATTTAAAAGGAGATTTTGTTGCGTAACCGGTGCAGGTATCTGTCCATAGGAGGAGGTCTTAAATACCCGGCCGAAGGCCACCTAAAAAACTTTTCAATTTAAGGGGAACCCCCATTCTCGGGGTCAAAAATTTTTTGGATTTAATTCGATTCTACACTAATTAAAGAATGTATCTACAAAATTTCAGGTGAAAGCCTCAAGAACTCCTGAAGATATAACCGATTTATTGTGTCAGTATCAAGTGACGGCTAAAGGGCTTCTCAAACTTTAAACGCGTTTTTCTCTTTTGCGAATGGCGGGCACGATAACTCAAAAACTAATAACCCAATCGATTTAAAATTTTTACACGTTTCTCTGTGAGTGTGTAGCTATCGTATGAACTAGGATAAAGCCAGTCGGTGAAGATCTTCTTTATTTTTAACTTGGTTTTTGGTCAAAATTCGGCGATTTTTCAAAAATATTTTTTCAGAGGTCCGCCATTTTGTTAATTTTACAGCGAAGTCAATAATCCTAGTTCATACCAGAGCGAGACATATACTATTTCTAACACCGTTGGAATTTTCGGATTCCGTTGATCCAGATGCCCGCCATCAAAAATAAGGACTTTTCTTTAATTACAAAAAACAACAACAAAGCAAAAACAAATTTTTTTTTGTAAATTATTTTTCGTCTTTTTTAAATCTTCAAATATATATGTGCAAAGTTACAAACCCTTACAAGCATTGGTATTGATTTACCAGCCGATTGAAAATCTTGAAAAAATTAAAATCGAGAATGGGTGGGTTTCCCTTAAAAGGAGATTCTGTCGCATAGCCGGTGTTGGTATCTGTCCATACGTGAAAATCTTAAACCCCATTTTATATTAACCGGATCCGTAGAACCGGGTACCGGTATACGAACTATCCTTGGTCCCTACGTGTTCGCTTTAACCGTACATTACTGTAATTTGTTAATTTTTCTGACCCCAATTTGGTCTGAAATATCCAAAAGGGCAACATTGGTCAGACGTGCTTACTTGTTGTTAAAGGAGAAGACATGTTACTTAAAATCTTTTTCTTTAATATTTAAATTCGAACCGGATTATAAAAAGTATTTTGTATACACCCCTTTCTCATTTGCCAATGTGAGATATAAATCCCCTAATCCTTAGACCCAATGTGTTTTAATCACCCTCTGTTATTAAGAATGACAGCATTTAACAAAAATTAACCGCAGAAAAATACTAAAAAAATAATTCAGGGAAAAGATTATATTACGAATATTATGTCTCATCAACCTTCCGAGAAAGTGATAAGCGTCAATAACATATTTTGGACATATACACGCTTATTGAAAACAATACTCCGAAAACTAACAAAGGTATGAGGCGGAATCGGGACATTGACAACAAAAATCATAAAATAGAAATTGTTGACCATGAAAATTCTAATCTATAACAACACGAAAACGAAATTCTTATTACATAAGTTATTAAATAAACGAAAAATCAAACAACAAATAGTATGAACCATAATGAAAGTAATGATAAAATGCACATGCTTGTCTGTCTGTCAGTTTGCTTTGAAAATTTCATTTTCGCAATAATACAACAAGCTTTCATAAGCAAAAGAAAATAAATATATGGGAAATTGAAAAAGAGAGCGAGAGAGCAAATAAAAATATTGAATGGAAATCACTGGAAAATAATCATTGATTATCGCGCCCCCCACCAATGAAAATGCATATATCATCGTGTGAGAGTCAGTCACATTGACCGAGACCTTGTCTTTTTCATATCATGTAAAGAATAGAAAAAACAAAAATAATAATTAAAAGAAAAAACAACAACAATATCATAGATATTTGAAAAAAGCTATATCTACATATGCATTTGATTGCTCTAGAGCGTGTGTGTTGGATGGTATGAAAACAAAACCGATAATAAAAAACAACAGCAAAGAGGAAAAAAGCTAAAAATATTGTGTGTGTCTGCTTTATTTTTATTAATTAATAATAAAGCTCGTGCTACCTACCAGCTTGTGTTGATTACTACGAAAATTAAATGCCGAACAATTCTTCCCGCCATTACCATCGGCCAAACAAACCGAACGATGAATATCAACAAAACACACACAAGACACGAGCAATGAAAATCCCCCCCAATTCCGATAAGATTGAAGGAGGGTGGCTATAATAATGTTGGGGAAAATTTAAGAGGATTATTTCAAGGACTATAAAAGAGGCGTGGATTATTTCAAGGACTATAAAAAAGGCGTGGATTATTTCAAGGACTATAAAAAGGCGTGGATTACATCAAGGACTATAAAAAAGGCGTGGATTATTTCAAGGACTATAAAAAAGGACGTGGATTATTTCAAGGGCTATAAAAAAGGCGTGGATTATTTCAAGGACTATAAAAGGCGTGGATTATTTCAAGGACTATAAAAGGCGTGGATTATTTCAAGGACTATAAAAGAGGCGTGGATTATTTCAAGGAATATAAAAGAGGCGTGGATTATTTCAAGGAATATAAAAGAGGCGTGGATTATTTCAAGGACTATTTCAAGGACTATAAAAGAGGCGTGGATTATTTCAAGGACTATAAAAGAGGCGTGGATTATTTCAAGGACTATAAAAGAGGCGTGGATTATTTCAAGGACTATAAAAGAGGCGTGGATTATTTCAAGGACTATAAAAGAGGCGTGGATTATTTCAAGGACTATAAAAGAGGCGTGGATTATTTCAAGGACTATAAAAGAGGCGTGGATTATTTCAAGGACTATAAAAGAGGCGTGGATTATTTCAAGGACTATAAAAGAGGCGTGGATTATTTCAAGGACTATAAAAGAGGCGTGGATTATTTCAAGGACTATAAAAGAGGCGTGGATTATTTCAAGGACTATAAAAGAGGCGTGGATTATTTCAAGGACTATAAAAGAGGCGTGGATTATTTCAAGGACTATAAAAGAGGCGTGGATTATTTCAAGGACTATAAAAGAGGCGTGGATTATTTCAAGGACTATAAAAGAGGCGTGGATTATTTCAAGGACTATAAAAGAGGCGTGGATTATTTCAAGGACTATAAAAGAGTCGTGGATTATTTCAAGGACTATAAAAGAGGCGTGGATTATTTCAAGGACTATAAAAGAGGCGTGGATTATTTGAAGGACTATAAAAGAGGCGTGGATTATTTCAAGGACTATAAAAGAGGCGTGGATTATTTCAAGGACTATAAAAGAGGCGTGGATTATTTCAAGGACTTTAAAAGAGGCGTGGATTATTTCAAGGACTATAAAAGAGGCGTGGATTATTTCAAGGACTATAAAAGAGGCGTGGATTATTTCAAGGACTATAAAAGAGGCGTGGATTATTTCAAGGACTATAAAAGAGGCGTGGATTATTTCAAGGACTATAAAAGAGGCGTGGATTATTTCAAGGACTATAAAAGAGGCGTGGATTATTTCAAGGACTATAAAAGGGGCGTGGATTATTTCAAGGACTATAAAAGAGGCGTGGATTATTTCAAGGACTATAAAAGAGGCGTGGATTATTTCAAGGACTATAAGAGTCGTGGATTCTTAAAGAATATTTTTCAAGGACTATAAGAGGCGGGGATCTTTTAAAGAATATTTTTCAAGGACCCACACAAGGTGTGGATTTCTTAAAGATTATTTTTTCAAGGACTATGAGAGGCGTGGATTATTTCAAGGACTATAAAAGAGGCGTGGATTATTTCAAGGACTATAAGAGTCGTGGATTCTTAAATAATATTTTTCAAGGACTATAAGAGTCGTGGATTCTTAAATAATATTTTTCAAGGACTATGAGAGGCGTGGATTTTGTAAAGGACTATAAGAGACGTGGATTTTGTAAAGGACTATAAGAGACGTGGATTTTTTCAATGACTACAAGAGGCATGGATTTTGTAAAGGACTATAAGAGACGTGGATTTTTTCAAGGACTATTTTCAAGGGCGTGGATTTTTTAAAGGACTATAAGTGACATGGATTTTTTAAAGACTATAAGTGACATGGATTTTTTTAAAGACTATAAGAGAGGTGGATTTTTTCAAGGACTATAAGAGGAGTGGATTTTTTCAATGACTACAAGAGGCATGGATTTTTTAAAGGACTATAAGTGAGAGGTGGATTTTTTCAAGGACTATAAGATTAAAAACAAAAATTGCGAGGACTTAAAGAGTCTTGGATTATTTAAATAATATTTTTTTCAACGATCGTTACAAGGGGAATTTTTAGGACTATAAAAAAGATAGATTTTCGATGATTATAACGAGTAGATTGTTAAATGATAGTTTTTCAAGCATTTTAGTTTGCATAGATTCTTTAAGGATCTTTTTGCAAATTCTCTACGAAGCGAGGACTTTCTAACGGACAATATTTCAAGTTCTATAGGAAGCGAACATTTTTAAAGGATAGTTTTTCGTAGACTTTATGAAGCGCGGATTTTTTAAATGACTATAATAAGCGAAGTTTTTTAAAGGATAGTTTTTCAAGGTCTACAAGAAGCGTTGTTACAGTGCTTCCTAAATATCACAAACTATTGACGTATTTAATCGCTTGGCCTTGCAGTATTATATTTACCCTACTGCGTTTGTTATTTTCCTGGCCTTAGTTGTATTGATGTTAATCTGACGTCCAACATAGGGATACAGTCTCTCTAGGTCTGCAAATGTTGACTGCATGCGGGATATCTTGTGAGAGAGAATACATATACCATCCGCATGTCAGACTTTGAATTCTCGTGAAAGACTAATTGCGACTTTGTCTCATCTCTGAACTGTGTGTGAACTGTAGGGCAGAGGGCATCCTTCCTTGAAGCCGATGATAAATTGTTCTATTAGGACTCGTAGGATTTTGCCTGGTGTTTTCAGCTTCTAATTAGTCTGAGTGCAGCATGTTTATATCTTAGAGGTTTTTCCATTTGTTTTTGACTTATTTTCTGAACTACAGTTGCTAGAATTTTGTACATTGTGTCGGACAGTGTTATTGACGAAAATTTTGTAATCGACATCTCGTAACTATTGTAAATTGATTACTCTCCTAGACTAGGCTTACAAAAACTATTTGTGATCTCTTAAACATTAAGTTAATGTACCCACATCATTCAGCAATAAATATCCAAAACTCTGGAATTTTTTGGAATATTCCATTTTTTTTTGTTTATTTGGGTTTCACCTCCCTCAGCTCCCAACATTTCCATTGAGTATTAGAAGAGGAGATGGAAGAAATGACAAGACAAACAAACATAGATAGAGCTTCAAATGATGTTCATACGACGACGGCATCTAATCTTATCTGCCGGGGCAAAAAAGCTTGTTAAATTCTGCCGGTAGGCAATGATTAGTTTGCACGACTCCAAAAAACCTCTCTTTTTTTGGGGGTTCCAGTTTTTAGATAGGGGTGCCAGTTAGGGGATTTTTGCTAATGAGGGACTTTTATTGAAAATAATTAGGGCAAAAAATTAATATTCGGATCAATTTTTCGAGGGAAATATCCCATAGTACCGAAATAAGTTTCAATTTGTCCTAGACCCTACTAGGACTGTTTTCAAAATACGAGCTCAGATTTTCATCTTAGAGAATTTCTTCACTATGAAATTTTTTACTTGATATTGTCATGTCTACTTTTCCCAATTTTTTTCTCTTTTGATTTTAACCCTCCCTTTCCTATTACCAAAGAAGTATGCCCATATCGGCATTGTTTTTTTATTTTGTTTTGTTGTGCTATTGTCTTTCGCTATTTTAGTTGCCGGTCGATTTATTGTTGTGTCCTTGAAATAATGGTGTTGTTGTTGTTGTTTTTTCTAGTTGGCACCATACCACCCTTGTCGGCATTTCGTATTCGTATTTCGACGGGTTTGAGGGTTGAACACAACATTATTGGAAGTTCATTGACCTTATTTTTGGTTTTTTGTTTTCATCAGCTTTTCTATACATTCGTTTGTCAATTCTTCTACACTTCTTTCTTATGTTGTGGTATCCTCTATGGTTTTTTTTGGTACTGTTTTTGGAATTTATGAGGGCTGAAATCATAACACACATGCTGCCGTCACGTGATTGTTGCATGTTGTTGGTTGTGTGTCAAGGCAATTTTCAAAAAAATATTGGAATGGGTATTATATGCGCATGCGTTGTTGATGGACAATAAAATGAAATTTTTGATATTTTTTTGACCTTAAAATTCTTTAATAAATCCACGCCTCAGTTGGCCCTTGAAAAATTATTCTTTAATAAATCCACGCCTCAGTTGGCCCTTGAAAAATTATTCTTTAATAAATCCACGCCTTCTCCTATAGACCTTTAAAAATTATTCTTTAATAAATCCACGCCTTCTCCTATAGACCTTTAAAAAATATTCTTTAATAAATCTTTAATAAATCCCCGCCTCCTATAGACCTTAAAAAAAATATTCTTTCAGGAGGTCCTTTAAAATTTTTCAATAACAACTACACGTTGACAAATTTTTCTGTTAAGCATTGTGGTATGTCCTTATTTGTCCCTTCTTACATCCAAATATTTTAATTTTTATATTTAGAAAACCAATTAGTCCTTCCAGCTACCAGATATGTAAATAAGGATAGCTATCCCTTAATTAACACACACATTCTTTGAAGATCATCAAAGAAGAAATAAACAACAAATTTTCCCACTCCAGATTAAATTAATTTAATACAACAACAATCTGTCACTCACTGAATAATAAGAGGATCACTTGACGGACAGACAAATGTGTCTGGGCAATTGAAAAAAAGTCCAAAGAGATCACATGCAATGACATGAAAACATAAAATGTCAATAATGACAAATATCAATTGACAAATATAAATTGAAACAATCAATCCCAAAATGGATGTGGAAAACAGGTCCATCAACAAGAATCCTCTTAAGTACATTATCATGTCCACAAGAATGGATTATGATTAGATCAATGTGTGGATGGGAAAATTGTATCCTGGAAATCTTCTCTAAGTAGAGGTTTGAATAGAAAAAAAAAACTGAAATAATTTTATGTTGTTGTTATTGTTGTAAATGAAAAACAAGCATTTCAGAAAATAAAAACAACAACAACTACATGGTGGCAGGCTCGTTGTTACAGCCAGCCAGCCATAAGACGGTATTGAATCGTCACGTAGGCCAAAATCAAAATCAATTTGCCCTGAGGCATACTAGAGAGCGAGACATGGCTGGATGGGTGCCTGTTGAGCAGGTATGCATTACAACAACAACACCGCAAACACAAAATGCAGCAGGCCAGCCTGGCTTTAATTTGAAACTGAAATTATAAACTAAACGACGCGTCATTGATTTAATCATGCCAAGAAAAATATGGAAAACTAAAACCCAACTCTCCACACCCACCCCTATGATGATGCCAAAGAAAATGTGGTGGCGAGTGGCCCACGCGATTGCAGTGTGATCTGTTGGATGGGTGCATTGAATAAAAATCTTCCTTTTTTGACTCGTTTTTATTTTTTCAGAATTAAAAAAAAACGACAATAAACTGAAACGAAACAAAAACGACCAACCAACCGGCCAGTAATCAAATTGTATTCGAGAAGAATTTAAATGAATTTTTGTCTAAAGTCGAGGCAATTTTTGTTTTTGTGGTTTCAAATTTACCTAAAGTGTACTCAGCACAAAAAAAACAACAGCAACAAGAACAAAAACGATTAAATGGTTGGACATACTGCATCGAATTTCCAACCGGTTGATGGTTTGTTTTTTATATTCTCTTTAGAACAGCGTCATGGGACACCCGACTGTATAAGGTGGCCATATTGTTCTTTACAACAACATCA
>NW_026885093.1:0-62842 GCF_032173495.1 Musca vetustissima | reverse complement strand
CAAAAAGTTTTCAGTAGATCCACAGGCTTGGGTTTTTTAAATAAAATTTTTTCCAAGTTGCCATAGGCGAGGATTTTATAAATAATATTCTCATCCCAACCCAACATAGGAGTGGATTTTTTAAATCATATTTTTCCCCAGTCTAACATAGGCGTGGATTTTTTAAATCATATTTTTCCCAGTCTAACATAGGCGTGGATTTTTTAAATCATATTCTTCAACTCCTTTCTTGGACTCAGATTTAAAAAAAAATATATATGGGCAATATTGCCAATTTTTTAATATTCCATTTTCAAAAAATCAGCTTTTTTGTTTTTGTGGCACATCAATGATTTTTGGTACACATATAGAGAAAAATGTTCTGACTCCGAAACCGGTCGCGATCAAATTTTTGGTTGATGCGCGCAAAAGTTATCGAGGTTTTGATTTTGGGCATAAGAAAACAATCTTAAAATTACGCCGTTTATTATATTGACCAAAAACGTTGATATATATATTCCTCCGTAAAGTAAGAATATGAATATATTACAAAAATCGCGATAAAGTTGCACATCTTCGCGAAATATGAGAAAAATGATAAAAATATAGGGTATTACGTCAATATTTTTATTATATTAATGCCATATACACACCGAAAAATTTATATAAAAATATCTACATAATCTAAACACCATGATGAATCAAATGATATCAAAATCACACAAGTCCGTGTAGCGGTTTGTAAATCAGAGCGACAACAAATCAAGATATTGAGGAAAAATATTTGTTTTAGGTTCGAAAAAATAATTTCATCATATTTATTTTTTAATTTTATACAAGAAATTTCAGAAAAAAACATGTTGGGGTTATTCTGCTATTTTACCCAAATTTCGCCCACAAATTTGACATATATAATAATAATCACTTTTTATACCCTTCACCACACTGTGGTACAGGGTATTATGTCTTTGTGCATATGTTTGTAACAGGCAAAAATAATTGAGATAGACCCATGGTTCCTTTTGAGAATATGCATAGAATCACTTTCTAAGTCGATTTATGCATGTCCGTCCGTCCGTCTGTCCGTCTGTCTGTCTGTCTGTCTGTCTGTCTGTCCATGTTAAATTGTAAACAAAGTACAGGTCGCATTTATGATCCGAATTGGATGAAATTTGGCATAGGTCACTTATTCGGCCCAAGGACGAACCCTATTGAAATTGGGAAAAATCGGTTCAGATTTAGATATAGCTCCCATATATATATTTAACCGATTTAATGTAAACGGTCCCTATATATCTTTCGATTTGCACGAAATTTGGTACAGGCTAATCATTTAGGTCTATATTGATGTCTGCCAATTTTCATGAAAATCGGTCCAGATTTAGATATAGCTCCCATATATAGTTTCGTCCGATTTCATGTTAATGGTGCCCCAAAGTCCCTATATATCCTTCGATTTGCACGAAATTTGGCATAACGTACTTAATTGAGCCCAGAATGATGTCTGCCAAGTTTCGAGAAAATCGGTCCAGATTTAGATATAGCTCCCATATATAGTTTCGTCCGCTTTCATATAAATGGTGCCCCAAAGTCCCTATATATCTTTTGATTTGCACGAAATTTGGCATAACGTACTGAATTAAGCCTAGAGTGATGTCTGCCACGTTTCGTGAAAATCGGACCAGATTTAGATATAGCTCCCATATATAGTTTCGTCCGATTTCATGTAAATGGTGCCCTAATGTTCTTATTTATCTTTCGATTTGCACGAAATTTGGTATAACGTACTGAATTGAGCCTAGAATGATGTCTGCCAAGTTTCGAGAAAATCGGTCCAGATTTAGATATAGCTCCCATATATAGCTTCGTCCGATTACATGTAAATGGTGCACCAAAGTCCCTATATATCCTTCGATTTGCACGAAATTTGGCATAACGTACTTAATTGAGCCCAGAATGATGTCTGCCAAGTTTCGAGAAAATCGGTCCAGATTTAGATATAACTCCCATATATAGTTTCGTCCGATTTCATATAAATGGTGACCCAAAGTCCCTATATATCTTTTGATTTGCACGAAATTTGGCATAACGTACTGAATTAAGCCTAGAGTGATGTCTGACAAGTTTCGAGAAAATCGGTCCAGATTTAGATATAGCTCCCATATATAGTTTCATCCGATTTCATGTAAATGGTGCCCTAAAGTCCCTATATATCTTTCGATTTGCACGAAATTTGGCATAACGTACTGAAATGAGCCTAGAATGATGTCTGCCAAGTTTCGAGAAAATCGGTCCAGATTTAGATATAGCTCCCATATATAGTTTCGTCCGATTACATGTAATTGGTGCACCAAAGTCCCTATATATCCTTCGATTTGCACGAAATGTGGCATAACGTACTTAATTGAGCCTAGAATGATGTCTGCCAAGTTTCGAGAAAATCGGTCCAGATTTAAATATATCTTCCATATATAGTTTCGTCCGATTTCATGTAAATGGTGCCCCAAAGTCCCTATATATCTTTTGATTTGCACGAAATTTGGTACAGCCTAATCATTTAGGCCTAGAATGATGTCTGCCAAGTTTCGTGAAAATAGGTCAAGATTTACATATAGCTCCCATATATAGTTTCGTCCGATTTCATGTAAATGTTGCACCAAAGTCCCTATATATCTTTCGTTTTGCACAAAATTTGGCATAACGTACTGAGTTGAGTCTAGAATGATGTCTGTCAAGTTTCGAGAAAATCAGTCCAGATTTCTATATAGCTCCCACATATAGTTTCATCCGATTTCATGTAAATGTTGCACCAAAGTCCCTATATATCTTTCGTTTTGCACAAAATTTGGCATAACTTACTGAATTGAACCTTGAGTGATGTCTGCGTTGTTTCGTGAAAATCGGTCCAGATTTAGATATAGCTCCCTTTTATTATAGATTGATTTTAAGTAATGGACGCACCAAGAACCAATAGGAACAAAACGTTCTGAAATTAGTATAACCTATCCTGTGACAAGTTTGTTTGAAATCGCTTAATCCATATATATTTTCGCCCGATTTCAAGTAAATTGGGCATCAAACTGCTCATGTTAGTCAGATTGACATCAAATTGTGCACAACTTACAAAATTGAGCATAGAATTACGTAGTTGCGTTTTCTAGAAGTACAGATATAGCCCAACGGATGACCTATTTATATTTGTTTGAAGTCGATTTACATACTTTTGTCTTATTGTGACAAACGAATGACATGTTTATGGATAGATCTAGGTAGATTCACATTTAGATAAATATCACATATTTTATTTCATCCAATTTCATGCTAATAGTCCTATTTAATATACCCATAGTGGTGAAGGGTATCATATAGTCGGCCCCGTCCGACTTTACTACTTTCCTTACTGGTTGTGTATAAGTATACGCCTTGCGGATTATATCAAGACCATTCCGATAAATCTTAGGGTTCTATAAATGGGAATAAATCTTAAAATAAAATAATATTATGAAATATATATTTTAAATTGCGTCTAAGTCGCGTAATTCTCAAAATCATTTGATGCGCATGCGGTTTCCAGGAAGTACTGAAGTTTATCTTCCAATCCGTATATATTTTGCGAAATTTCATTTGACGGCTAAGATGTGCCACACGTTGCATTGAAGTACCCAAAAAATCGTAAAACGCGAATAATTTCCGAAAACTCCATATGCCATTAACGCGCATCCGATTTCGGTGTGCACCCTAAAAAAATACATCGATCTATACCGATTTAAATGTGGTCCATTAAGAACCATGGATGTGCCAGCTCACACTATTTTTGAGATAAATTGGGTACATCTCTCTTTCGGCTGAAGTTTTTAAAGTTCTCTTTTCGAAAAAGATCAAAATCCGTATGAGGTCATTTATTGAAGCGGAAATGATACACAGAAAACGCAAATAAATCCGCGATATTTTCAAAATAATTTTTTGCCAAATTTCGTGTTTTTGGAAGGCCAGTTCCCGCCGTTCTAGTAGATGGATTTTCACGAAGAAGATTTTATATCATCCGAAACGTAAAAAACCTTATTGATCGCGGGTACCCATATCATTCTGTTGACAGATCTAAAAATTTGGCCCGAAAAATAGGTTTTTTAGAAATTTGATCGCACAAAATTTCTACCTTCGGGTGAGTACTACTCTGAGGCTGTGCATAATACATACACAAAATACATATCAAATTACGCAGATTCGCGACTACAATAATCTTATAATCGATTTTTATAAATTCCTGTTTGCGTATTAAAGCTAGAAGTAAAATTAAAAAAACACTCAAAATCGAGCTTCAAAATGTCAGCATCATTTAAAGGTAGATGCAGTTAAAATTTTGAAAAATAATACATAAGGGGCGTAGTCCCCATTTTGTTGGCTTCTAGTTTTCTTTTGACACGAAGACCGTGCAATGAGTGGCTTAGTCACAAATCGATAGAGAACATAAAAAAACTGGTTCGCCTCAACTTGTTTTTACACATTTATTTACATTAAAGTAGACACAGCTTCCACCAAAATAAAGTTTGGAGGTCAATATCATGAACAGTTTGCTCCGACAGATCAATTAACCCAAAACTATTCACTTTGTTTCATATACTTAAGTAGTTCCCGAGTTATAAAGGGGTGAACCTCCGCTTCAGCTATGTTAAAAAATTGGCAATATTGCCCATATACCAACCTGCCTTGGACTTAGATTTAAAAACATCTCCACAGACGATGTTTTTAAATATAAGTCCAAGACTCCCTTCAGCTCGTCTTTAGAGACTCCCTTCACAGATCGTCTATAGAGACTGCCATCAGCTCGTCTATAGAGGATCCCTTCACATATCGTCTATAGAGGCTCCCTTCACAGATCGTCTATAGAGCCTCCCTTCACAGATCGTCTATAGAGACTACCTTCACAGATCGTCTATAGAGACTCCCTTCACAGATCGTCGATAGAGACTCTCTTCACAGATCGTCTATAGAGACTCCCTTCACCGATCGTCTATAGAGACTCCCTTCACAGATCGTCTATAGAGACTCCCTTCACAGATCGTCTATAGAGACTCCCTGCTTCAGCTCGTCTATAGAGACTGCCTGCTTCAGCTCGTCTATAGAGACTCCCTGCTTCAGCTCGTCTATAGAGACTCCCTGCTTCAGCTCGTCTATAGAGACTCCCTGCTTCAGCTCGTCTATAGAGACTCCCTGCTTCAGCTCGTCTATAGAGACTCCCTGCTTCAGCTCGTCTATAGAGACTCCCTGCTTCAGCTCGTCTATAGAGACTCCCTGCTACAGCTCGTCTATAGAGACTCCCTGCTTCAGCTCGTCTATAGAGACTCCCTGCTTCAGCTCGTCTATGGAGACTCCCTGCTTCAGCTCGTCTATGGAGACTCCCTGCTTCAGCTCGTCTATAGAGACTCCCTGCTTCAGCTCGTCTATAGAGACTCCCTGCTACAGCTCGTCTATAGAGACTCCATGCTACAGCTCATCTATAGAGACTCCCTGCTACAGCTCGTCTATAGAGACTCCCCGCTACAGATCGTCTATAGAGACTCCCTGCTACAGATCGTCTATAGAGACTCCCTGCTTCAGCTCGTATATAAAGACATCTCGTCTATAGAGACTCCCGTTAGCTCGTCTATAGAGACTCCCGTTAGCTCGTCTATAGAGACTCCCTTCTGCTCGTATGTAGAGACTACCTTCCGCTAGTCTATGAAGACCATTTTTAACTCCTCTGTAGACACTCCATTCAACTCGTGTATATAGAACCCCTTCTCTATAAAAAAATCAACTCCCTTCAATTATACCCCTCGTTCGAAAGTGGGTGTTTGCCATCACTGAAGGATGTCCCCATAACTGTTATCTGGGTTTGCTTGGTTGGCTGTTTCATTGATGATTTCTTCATCCTTGTAATTTGTTTGCCTCATACTCCCTCACTCTTGCTCCTCCCTAGGCTTCGTTCATCATTACACAAGTTTTTTCCTCGTTTATAAATTTAGGGGGGTTCTTCGATTGAGCTGAGTTCAGTTCATCGCAGTTGAGTTGATTTGATTTCATTCTTTCCTATCCTTCCATTTCATGTTTGTTGTTGTCGTTGTTGCTGTTGTTGTTCTGCATTATATAACTACCAAACCGAGAAAATCATTATTGTCGAAGATTTGCTGATGACTACTTCACTTAATGCAAATTTTCTGAATTGATTTCTGTTAACACACCTCCTCCTGGGCTGTTTCATGCTAATGGCTTTGGTTGTTAGAGAGAAAAAATTGTGGATTTTTTTTTCGTTTTTGGAATTCATGTTTTCTTATGCCATGGAAAAGGGTGTATGGGGTTTGATGAAATGGTGGGGGTTGGTAGAATATATTAAAATTGCATTTTAAG
Organism: Musca vetustissima; assembly: GCF_032173495.1. Taxonomy (NCBI): domain Eukaryota; kingdom Metazoa; phylum Arthropoda; class Insecta; order Diptera; family Muscidae; genus Musca; species Musca vetustissima. The sequence continues at coordinate 56,476 of NW_026885093.1, read as the reverse complement.
CATCACTCGATTTCGGTATAACGAATCAGTTAACAAGTTGACTAGTAATAGTAGTGGATCTCTCATTGAAACTAAGGTATGTTGATAATGGTGGAGGGGTGGCTGATGTTTTGAAAGTTGCTTCAATACTACACAGAAAAATATTTGGGAAATGGAGAAGCGATATGTTTAACTTGGGAGACTACCATTAAAAGGTCTAGGGAGACTCCGTTCTATTCGTATATAAAGGCTCCCTTCAGCCCAACTATAAAGTCTACCTCCAGGCCGTCTAAAGAGACTGCCTTCAGCTCGTCTAAAGAGCCTCCCTTCAGTTCGTCTAAAGAGGCTCCCTTCAGCTCGTCTAAAGAGACCCCCTTCAGCTCGTCTATAGAGACTCCCTTTAGCTCGTGTGTAGTTCATCTGTAATGATTACCTTTACCTATCACCTAATGCATCAGCTCACCCATATATATAAGCCCTTCAGGTTGTCTAAAAATACCTTCAGATCGTGTATAAAGTCTACGAGTGTCGTATATACAAAGACCCCATGGCCTACAGCTCGCCTTTTAAGATTGCCTGGGTTTTTATTCGTTTACAAAGGCTTCCAGTCCTTCAGCTCGGCTGTAAAGATTACCAGGACTCTAACTCGCCTATAAATACTACCAGGCCTTCAGCTATTTCATAAATACGTCCAGGTCTTCAGATCGAATATGAAGGCTATCACGACTTCAGTGTATGATGATACCCAAGCCCGATAACTTTTTTTTTTGGATTTTTACACCCCGCAAGACCTCGAAGATTCTTGGCCATGAATTCAATATAGGTCAATGATTGTAAATACATAAAGAAGTCCCGCTGATTATTGATTCCTTCGGAATTTCCGATTTGGGCCAAAAATGCATCCTTTTGTGGTATTATTTGTTGCCATTTTAAATATAACTTCATAATGCCTTTCTCATATAATTCCTGCTCTATATTTGCAAAAAACTCTAGTAGTCAATTTTCACAATCCTCCTTAGATACCAATTTTGTTATTAAAGAAATTTTTTAATGCAAGAAAATATTATAATCGCCTGTCCGGGCTGTATGGCAGATGCCTTAAAACTTCACAACCAAACTCCCGAAATTTCTAGCGAGTCACTGACGTTTTTACGAGCGCCTAGAAACTGCATATGATTATTACATTAAAATTCTGCTAGGAGATTTTAATACAAAAATCGAAAGGGAAAATATTTTTGGTCCCACCGTCAGCCTCCATGATGAAACAACCGACAACGTCATGAGGTTGATTGACTTCGTGGCAGCAAACAACAAGGCAGTTAGCAGCACCAGATTCAAGCATCTCGATATACACAAGGCCACCTGGATTTCTCCTGATCAAGCAACGAGAAATCAAATTGACCATGTTGTGATAGACGGAAGGCATTCCTCCAGTGTTTTAGACGTTCGATCGATACGAGGACGAATATCGATTTGGACACTACATTGTGGCAGCCAAGGTTCGCACCCGTCTTAATGTAGCAGCAAAGGTGCGATCTAATGTAACACGGAAACTCAACGTTGAAAAGCTGCAAACACAATAGTTAGCAGAGGCCTACTCCGCTCAACATACCCACCTTCTTGACGAAAGCACTTCTTATCCCGATAATAGTATAGAGGCACAATGGCAAAGAATTGCTCACTCCCTACAAACTGCAGCAAAAGCAACACTTGGGTACCAAAGACCACTATCAAGAAAAGAAACTGAGACGAAAAACGCAGCATATAGGGCAACCCTGTAGACAGTAGCAACACGTAATGCGATGGAGAATTATCGGGAGAAATGGAGAGATGAGAAACGTATTTAAAAAAAGAAGAATTAACAAAAAACGTGAGCAAATCGAGATGTACAGGAGTCATAATGAAGTCCGGAAATTTTACCAACTAGCAAAACATCAAACCGAAGGCTTTGGCGCAGGTACATCCTCCTGTAGAGATAAAGATGGACACCTGTTGCAAGATACAGACAGCGTGTTGAGGATCTGGAAGGAGCATTTTGTTCTGGTATAAAATAATGACGGTTAAGAAGATACCCAGACCCAATAAGAGATGACGGTATAGAGTGTATACCACCTAGCCAAGATGAAGAATAATAAAGCAGCAACTGCCGATAGGTTACAAGCCGAACTATTCAAGACTGGTGGCCAGATGCTGGTCAGGAACATGCACCAGCTGATTAGTACAATTTGGCTAGAGGAATGCATGCCCAATGATTGGAACCTCAGCATCCTGTGTCCCGTGCACAAAATAAGGAGAGAAGACTATATGTGGCAACTATAGAGGAATTAGCCTTCTTTCCATCTCATATAAAGTGCTATCTAGCGTGCTGTGTGAACGACAGAAGCCAATGATCAAAGACATTATTGGATCATACCAATGCGGCTTCAGACCTGGCAAATCCACCATTGACCAGATTTTCACTCTGCGCCAAATCCTGGAAAAAACTAATAAAAACACATCGACACATTCCATCTATTCGTCAACTATAAAGCCGCATTCGATAGCCCTATCCATTCAGAGGTGTATAAAGCCATGTATGCTTTAACAGGCAAAATTAATACAGATAACGTTAAGTGGCACAAAGACAGTTAAAGTCGGAAAGGACCTATCGGAGCCCTTCAATACCGAACGAGGATTCAGAAAAGGTGACAGTTTGTCGTGTGATATTTTTAACATCCTGCTGGAAAAGGTCATACGAGACGCAAAGGTGAATAGAAATGGTACTCTGTACACCAAAACAACACATGTTAATCGCCTACGCCGATGACATCGATATAATGGGTCGAACATTGCGAGCTGTAACAGCCACCTTTGAACAAATTGAGGAGTTTGCCAAACTGGGTCTGGCAGTTAATGGCAGTTAACCCGCAAGACGTCCAGCAGACTCGGACCAAGCTGTGGAACTTGAGAACTACAGCTTCGAGGTAGTCAACGACTTTATATGCCTTGTTACCGCCATAAATAAAACGAATGACATCAGTTTTGAAATTCTGGAGAAGGATTGTGATAGCCAACAGATGCTACTATGGTCTGAGCAAACAATTCAAAAGCAAGGCCACCTCCCGCCAGACCAAACTCACACTTCACAAGACGCTGATACTACCCGTGATGTTATATGGATCAGTAACATGGGTACTTGCGCAGCAGATGAGGCAGCTCTTGGAGTGTTTGAGAGAAAAATTCTCCGGAAGATCTATGGGCCCATTTGCGTCGACGATGAATATCGGCGCCGAATGAACCACGAGCTTTTCAATTTATACGCGGACATCGACATAGTCAGTCGTATTGAGCTGCAGCGACTACGATGGCTAGGCCATGTTGTGCGAGTGAATGAGAATGTTCTAGCTCAAAAGGCATATAAAAGCGAGCCTACTGATGGTTCCCGTAGAAGGGAAAGGCCACGAATCAGATAGAAAAACCAAGTAGAACACAACATCTTGGAACGTGGTCTTCCAAATTGGAGGAGATGTGCACAAGACCGACGCGCTTGGAAATCTTTTTTAAGCTCGACTTATGGAACAACCGTTCTGTAACAAGCCAACTAAGTAAGTAATATAAGAGTGCTTTATAATTTATTAGATTTTTTAGTGAAATATCGGGGTTTCAATTTTTTTCTGACTGTATCCTTTCCCCCAGCTCATCGAAACATCATTCAATGTTTTTCTTGTTGTTGTTGCTGATATTTTTCAAAAGTTAGTGATATTATTAACATAGAAGCCATCATTGATATAGAATTTGATGGATGGATGGAGAGATGAATGCTGCATAGGATATTCATGATAACTCCCTTGAAGGCTACGTATACACATAATGACAACCATGTAAATATGTATTTAACAAAGCCACAGTTTTAAGTACGCATTATGCAAATGTCTATACAACAACAACAAGGACCTCAACAAACACACACACAAAGAAAGAATGAAAATATTTGTGAAAAAAATAATTCAGTTTTCAAATGAATGCAGTTCGCGCGGTAAATCGTTAGTGAGATACGCGACATTATTATGTAAATCAGTGCGTATGCAAAGAAAATAATTTTTTGAAAATAATTATCAAATAATAATCATTATGGAAGGTATTCGGATAATGGAGAACCGAATCAATAATGAAACGCATTAACTGCAGAAATTTGGAGGGGGTATGTTGGTATGATGGAACACCATTGTTGGTTATTTGGAAAACATAAAATAATGGAAAAAATAATGATGATGCAGTTGTAAAATAAATGCACCCCAAAAAATTCGAATGCAAGTTGCAGGGGTTTGGGGAGAATTCGATTTTTAAATCGAATTCTGAAAATTAATCAATGATGCTATACTAAGGACACAGAGTGTGGATGATGGATTGCAATCAAAATTCTAATGAGTATAATTTTATATAAGGATTTATTACAGAGGATCTGCGGGATAAGAGACTTCCCAATTAAATTTCACTATTTTAAATCAAATGTGAAATCAAATCAATTTCCATTACAGAAAGAAAATAATATTGACTTACTCCAATCCTTTCACTCACACATAACAATAAAACGGAAATTGTTAACTTGGCTGAAAAACTATTTATCCACAACAACAAACTCACACACCAATACATTCACACTTAAAAGCTTCTCAACTGCAGTCACTTGCAGAAGTTGTTTAAGGAGTCCATTATTCCCACAGCTGCTGTTGCTGATTGAAATTTGTAGTTTACTCGAGTCAAGAATGCATTTGAACTGTAAATATTTGCCGTTTGTGTATTGGAAAATTGAAAATTCATAAGAAAAATTATTGGAAAATTTCTCCATGCTTCACAATTCAATTTGTCACAATGCAAATAGTAATCAAACGAATATGACAGAACTATTAACAGCGCACAAGGATGCTAAGGATAACACAATGAAAGCAATTTCCTGATAATATTTTTCAGGATGGTTTTAAACAATTTAAAACAAAATAAATATAGTTTTCCTCAAACTACCACGGCATGCCCCACCTCCCCTCCATTTATTTAATTATTACTTACTTACTTAGCTGGCTTGTGACAGAACTCTCGTTCCATAAGCCGAGCTTAAAAAAGATTTCCAGGCGCGTCGGTCTTTTGCGCAGTTTTTCCAATTTGAAAGACCATATTCGGAGATGTTGTCTTCCACTTGGTCTTTCCATCTCATTTGTGGCGTTCCCCTTCTGCGTGAACCATCAGCTGGTTCGCTTTTATATGCCTTCTGGGCTGGGGCATCTTCATCCATTCTCACAACATGACCTAGCCAACGTAGTCGCTGCAGCTCAATATGTCTAACAATGTCGATGTCCGAGAATAGTTGGTACAACTCATGGTTCATTCGACGGCGATATACACCGTCAACGCAGATCGACCCATAGATCTTTCGGAGAATTTTTCTCTCAAACACTCCAAGAGCTGCCTCATCTGCTTGCGTAAGTACCCATGCTTCAGATCCATATAACAGCACGGGTAGTATCAACGTCTTGAAGAGTGTGAGTTTGGTCTGGCGGGAGGTGGCCTTGCTTTTGAATTGTTTGGTCAGACAATAGTAGCATCTGTTGGCCAACACAATCCTTCTCCGAATTTCAAAACTGATGTCATTCGTTTTGTTTATGGCGGTACCAAGGTATATAAAATCTTTGACTACCTCGTAGCTGTAGTTCTCAAGCTCCACAGTTAGTGCGAGTCTACTTGACGTCTTGCGCGTTGATACCGTCAGCTTGGTCTTCTCGCCGTTTACTGCCAGACCCACTTTGGCAGACTCCTTCTCAATTTGTTCAAAGGTGACTGTTAACGCTCTCAGTTTTCGACCCATTATGTCGATGTCATCGGCGTAGGCGAGTAACATGTATTGTTTGGTGTACAGAGTGCCATTTCTGTTCACTTTTGCCTCTCGTATGACCTTTTCCAGCAGGATTTTAAAAAGGTCACACGATAAACTGTCACCTTGTCTGAATCCTCGTTCGGTATTAAAGGGCTCCGAGAGGTCCTTTCCAAATATAACTGCTGATCTTTTGCCAGTTAAAGTTATCCTGCATAGCCGCATTAATTTTTCAGGAATGCCAAACGAAGGCATGTCTTTAAAAACCTCTGAACGGATAGGGCTGTCGAATGCGTCTTTATAGTCGACGAATAGATGGAATGTGTCGATGTGTTTTTCGTGGGTTTTTCCAGGATTTGGCGTAGAGTGAAAATCTGGTCGATGGTGGATTCGCCAGGTCTGAAGCCACATTGGTATGGTCCAATAATGTCATTGACCATTGGCTTCAGTCGTTCACTTTATAGGCGATGTGAAAGGAGACTTATTCCTCTATAGTTGACACATATCGCCTTCTGTCCCTTTTTGGGCATGTATTATTCTAGCCAGATTTTACTAATCAGCTGGTGCATGTTCCTTACCAGCACCTGACCACCAGTCTTAAATAGTTCGGCTTGTAACCCATCGGCACCTGCTGCTTTATTATTCTTCAGCCTATTGATTGCTATTCTGACTTCATCATTCAAGTGGTATCCACTCTATACCGTTATATATTATTGGTTCTGGGGTCCTCTTCACCGCTACTATTTGATACCAGAATTTTTTCAAAATGCTCCTTCCAGATCCTCTGTATCTGTCACCAGGTTTCCTTTTCCATCTCTACAGGAGGATGTGCCTGCACCATAGCCTTCGGTTTGGTGTTTTACCCGTTGGTAGAATTTTCGGACTTCATTATGACTCCTGAACATCTCGATTTGCTCACGCTCACGTTTTTCTTGTTCTTTCTTCTTTCTTATTTAATTTTACTTCATTAAATTAATCTGAAAAATTGAATCATTGAAAGTAGCAAATAAATCACAATGTAGCCATCGCCGGGAGACAGCCCACACAAAATGTCAACAACATGACCCTTAGTAATGTAATGACCGCCCCCTTTTTCTTCGCTACCAGACAATTATATAATTCAACAAATAAACATCAATTTGTAACAATTTACTTGCCATAAGAAGAAAAGCAACAAAAAAGAAAAAACATTTTAGTGTAATGTGTATTTAGAGAGGTGACCCCAACTCCCACATAAAAAAATATGTAACCAGCATCCGTATGCTTGAGAGTAGTGAACGCTTATGTGTGGATAAGTTCAAATTGATTATTTTTCTGTCGACAGATTCTGTCCTCCAGTAGCAATTTGTGGTGATTTAGTAAAGTATTTTTTACTCACTTATATGTGAAGTGGGTGGATAATGTTGGTGACATTTCAATGGGTTCCATTTATTTTTTCTTTGTAATTTTTTCGCTCCAAACAGCTATGTAATGAAAGTATTAAAAGTTTACTTAGGTTAAGAAGTTTATAAGACCTCATAAGACCCCAAATATGGTTCATAGACCCACTGTTGTCATACCGACTATCATAACACTAAGAGCTGAAACGATCTCCATTTTGAAGCTATCACCACAGTATTTTTCTTGGACTTCGATTTCCTTATATGACTGATATATTAAAATTTTAGAGTTTTTTAGGGGGAAATCGAAAGTTTCAAAATCTTCCAAGCTTCAGGTATTTTTCTTCCTTTGAAAGAGCTGCAGGTATGACTATTCGGAAAATAATAGGATAGCTTTTTAAAATTCTAAATTAACCAAACTTTCTGTAATTTATCCGCAGAAGTTTTCAATATATCTGAGAAGTTTCTTGATAATGAGAGAAGAACCCTTGTAATGGTTGATTTAAGTGGCGGATGTAGTCATCCTTCTTCAGAACCTCGTTGAGGTTTCGTAGTAACAGCTTTCATTGTGTTTCACGCCACGTCTTACAGGTATGATATGTATACTACTCTCGCTACGGTAAAATCATCTGTGCTAAATAGGCGAGCCGAGTCCTTCGTGGCCTTTGAGTAGGAGGTAGCTTGTAGAGTCTACAGAAGATCTTTGTTGCGGAACTATTTCTTGAAAGAAACTCTCGACACTATGTTCGTCTTTTTAGTTCATCTAGTTTCATTGGCTCCAGTCGTCCATATTTTGACACTGTCAACTAGTTTTATTAGCTCTAATCGTTCATTAAGTTTCATCAGTTCATCTAACACAATAATTTTTATTCGCTGTTCTAAAATTTAATATTTAACGAAGGACAGAATTGACCGAATAAACTGTTGAATTCTGATGAACCCCTGATCCAAATGAACTATTGAACTAAATGAATAACAGCTTCTGGAACGAGTTTGATTAACTGTAGTCTACATCGCCAAACCCACTGAGAAGAATGAAGAAGTAATACCTGGAACTTGACGGAGGTAGCTTCATCGAATTCGAAAATATAGCGATCAATAACAACACTCCTCTTATTTTGGGCATCCAAGGTGAATGATTCATAGATTCATTCATAGAAATTATTGGAGAGTAGACATCAGACTACTATGGGCCTGTTGTCTACTCTCCAATAATTTCTATGAATCGAATGTCCTCTAACTCTATCAGAATCAGGACTGAGATTTAATCTTCTTTACTTCTTCATTCGATTTTTAGGAGCAAGGCAAACCTTCTTGGAGAACCAGAATGTGCCAATAGGTCTCAATAAGATTTCCTGGAACATGATCACCTTAAGACCGATATATTATAAGCTATCACTAGCCTTAGCTTTTTTATTTGGGATCTCTTCGGGAAAGGAACAATCTCATTTGCTGTCACTATGTTGACATGTGTCTATACGAGTTTGGGACCTTCACACTACATCTCGGACAATCAGACTATGACGTGGAGGCTGAACGGGATTTACTGGGCATGAATCAAGGGTAATTGCGAATGCCAATAGCCCGTGAGAATGCCGTTGTTCAGTTCCACCATAAACTTCAAAATTTTAGTAGCTTTACAATCCTTCTTGAATAATGAGACTGTGCTGAGAGGTCTTAACAAGATTTTCTAAGCAGAGATAACCTCAAGACCCGGGTATTATTTGGTATTTATTAACAATCCCTTAAAAAAAGTTGCAGTCTCAATAACTCCGATTTATACAGAACGTAACTGTTGTTCACAGAAATGTTCTTTTTTATTCCTCTTCAATATTCCAGGAGTTATGGACCCTCACTCTATTCACTTTGGGTCTCAATGGAATGAACTGGACATGAATTAAATATCATTGTTCTTTATTGGGTTGGGAGCAATTACAGGTTAGTTATTCATATTAATTTTTATATTTTACCAGTCATATCTTCAGAGATATGACTGGTAAATCACCTTAAGACCGGGATATTATTTGGATTTGCTAGTCTTAGGAGGGTATTTATTAACAATCTCTTCAAAAAAGGGACAGTCTCAATAACTCCGTTTTATACAGAACGTAACTGTTTTTCATAGATATATTTTTTTTTATTCTTGTTAAATATTCCAGGAGTTATGAACCCTCACCCAAAGTGAATAGGGTAACCAGTAACCAGACGTAAGGCCTCAATGGAATGAACTGGACAGGAATTAAAGATCATTGTTCTTTATTGGGTTGGGAGCAATTACGTATTAGTTATCCATATTAATTTTTATATTTTACCAGTCATATCCACATCAGAATTTTAAGGTCATCGAAAGCCATCGAAAGCTGACCCAGACTTGATGTTTAAATATGATTGTATGGGTTGGGATCAGTCTCATCGTTAATTGGTGACACTGTGGCGCGAGTAACACTTCTCCACAAGAACACTCCAATTCATCACGACAATATCTTGTCTTGCGACCAGTCTAATTGTTATACCAGGGGCCATTACGGATTAGTTCTTAGTAGCAACATTCTTGTTTATTGTCTTTATAGATGGAATTTTCGAGGAAGTCCTGTTGAAACCTCGAACCATAGGCTTGTTATCCAAGATGGAGTTTTAAGGCCCTAAAATTCATGACTTGACTTCCTCGACAAGTCTATATATTTCAGGAGTTCAGAACCTGTAGAGTTAGGGTTTCAACAGGACTTCCTCGAAAATTCCATCTTTGTAACCAAAATCTGACGTGAGAGCTCAATGGAATGATCTGGGTACAAGCCAAGGGTTATTGTTATATGTTGGTTCATATTATAACAGAAATATCCTCTTCAGAATTTTAAGGTCATCGAAAACCCAAAGGAGCTTTAAATGAGATTTTCTGAACTAGGATCTGTCTCATCGTTAATTTATTTCTCCATGAGAACACTCTTGTTCTTAACAACTATTTCCTGTCATCGAGCCAAATTCATTATTATATGGATCTGAGACTACTGCGGATTAGTTCTTGATAGCAATATTCTTGTTTATTCCCTTTATATATTCAAGGATTTCAGGCCCATAACATTACATCTTGGATAACAAGTAAACGGATCAATGTTTTGACACGATTTCTTACTTAGAATCAGAAGTAAAATTTCCCTCTATTCCCGGAGTTTTAGACATTTTTTTTGCCAGATTGTAGCAGTATGTCTTCACATGATATTCTGGGCAGCGGTTAAGTATTATTTTTATATATTGGCTTTTTTGTCACTGTATATTGCAAGATATTGGAGCCATTCTTATCCAGGATATTTGAGCCATTGTCAACCGCATTTTTGGGGATAAGTATCAATGGAACCATAGACAAAATCTTGGGCATTTCCACCATACACTCCAGGTTTAAAGTAGTCCATCGGAAGACTCTTGTACGTATTCACAAACTATATCGGGATTTTTGGGGTTTCGTAATCCACATTTGGCCATCAGACTCTAAGATAAAGTTTTGAAAGGATTTCCTTATCAGGGATCCGAGAATGGCCGATGTGATATCAGACATATTTGACCTCAGATATGTTTTTTAAATTGAATTTATCATTCCATCTGCAACACTTTAAAATATTTTAGGAAATTGAGATCTCATTACCATTGAAATCACAATAGAGCCTGCAATATATATGATACATTTTTGAAATCAAAAATGGGATATATCGGTATACGTTTTGGTCTAGCTCCCCTATACCGAATATAGCTTCAAAATATCGAAAATGGGGGAGTACCAATACTCTTTCGGCATTTTGGAGGTTATGACAGCATTTATTAGCAGTATTAGCTGTATTTTGACATTCCAGGCTCATGAAGGGTCATAACTCTCATATAAATGTCCGACCCTATTTATGGAAATTTCAGCTGTAATTTCGAATTCCCATTTCTTTGGAGCCGTTTTAAAAATTTCCAGAACATTTTTTAATATAGGTCTTGTGATGATCTTCGACGCATTTTCCAACCGAAGAGGCGGTAATTTGGCATTCAGTTTTCTTGAAGGGATCTTCTCGGAAAATTTTTAATATTCACTCATATTTGTTCACAGTCCTGATCTAGTTCCGTCTGAGGTATTGTGATGGTTCTACATTTACTAATTGTCTATAATTTGGCATTCTGATTTTTAGAGGTTCCTACCTCCTCGCAGAATATTTTGAATACAGAACAATGTTTTGAGATGTATATTGCCGCATTTTCGGTATATAAAAGGTTATAGTTGAATTCAAGCTTTGGTTCATGGTTTCCTCAGTAGTTAAAAAAGCTCCCGGCAAAAAATTTACAAAGTAAACTATGTATCTTACCACAGACCCCACAGACTTTTGACTGGCTAGAGGTCAGCAAATGTTACTAATAATCAGTACAGCCCCTCTCATTACTTGTCCAGATTCCCTTCACAGTGGGTTGTGTTGTGTGTTCGGTTTTCGACTCGAAAAGTACAAATAATTAAGTTTTCGGTCCACTTCATCCGAAAAATTATTATCTGATTATCACCTAACATTTTAGGCGTTGTCCTTGACCATAATTGGAACCTCATGGAACATTTCAAAGCGATCAGCGCTATATTTCCGCCCTCCAGTGTGGTAATAGGTTACTAAATAGTATATGAATACGTAAGCACCTGTAAATATTTAAGTGTAACTCCCGCATCCGAATACCTACGACAATATAATTGGTATCAATTTAAAGGTCGACCACTCCCCTTGGATATACTATCAACTTATCGGGTCTATGTCCTTTAGTGGTAAATATATACGCCATAGAATACAATTTTTTTCATTTTTCACACAAATGTTCGGGTGCATTTCACCCGCTAAATATTGACCGATCTTTATCAAAACAGGCAAGCTTATTCTTTGGTCCGATCGCCTTCTCCATGCAAAAATTCGTGGTGTTTGGGCTATAATTGCGGCCTCTGGAGCGACCAGAAAACCCGTCAAAAATAAAGTTTTTGGTCCATTTCATCCCCTAAATATTAACCGATCTTTACCAAAAACAATAGGGGTCTTCATTAGCCAGAACCCATCCTACATGCAAAATTTCGTGAAGATTGGTCCAAAACTGTGTCCTGTATCGTGTTTACAAATTATAATGGACAGACGGACGGACACACATGTCTAAATCGACTCAGCTAGTCTAGATATGACGATCGGTATACATAAAGGTCGGTCTAGGACCAATATTTCGCGGCGTTACAAACTTTTGGGGCTGCACAAAGCTATAATAATGACAACATAGTTGTGTAGGGTATAAAAAGTTCGTTCTTCTTTTGTTAATTCATTTCATATGGCGGTTTCTCATTTTTTCTCTGGAAATTTTTTCGTTGCATAAATTATGTATAATTCCAAATAAATTATGTATAATTCCATTTATTACTATGTGTGCAGATAAAAAAGAATCTCCAAATAAAAACATTGCAAATTGATAATTTAATTTTCTTCGAACTGTCATAATCACATGTCATCAATTGTATTGATAACAACAAATTGTATAATAAGACATCTGTCTCAACTCCCATTGTAATTATTTTATTTTGTGTAATTTAGTTTCTATTTATTCTATTATCTATTGTAAATATGTATGTGCATCGTATGTGTACATTTCAAGAGCTGACGATAGACAGAAGTCCTGTTTGTATTTTTGCAGCAGTTCTTTCTTTTCTAGAATTCCTTTTTACCGACCATTGTTTAATTGTCACAAACAATGGCGCTGATATGTCATATGTGACATTTTCAACACTGTGATGAGTTTTTTTGATGTTCAATGTGTGTGTGGTTTTTTATTTGCAGGGCGCATAATAGGGGAATGTTTGATGAAATGTTTCATTATGTACAATAGAATTCCGTAGCCATAGTTGGTGGTGGTGTTGGCAGTTTTTTTATTATTTATTTATCATCATTGTGGTGATGATATGTCTGTCACACATCCCTCCATGTGCCCATCATTTACCAACACCATCGTTGTTTATTGTCATATCTACAAAATTTGATCTTGTTTTCTGGGTTTTTTGTTGGTTTTGTTTAATTGTCTATTTTGCTATTATTATAATTTGTAAAGATATTTATCTATCCACAGAATGTTGTTATAATATTTTGCGTAAACTTGAATGACATATTATGGGAAAGATTTCACATATCCACATCTGCATGGCGAAGAAATGTTGTTATACAGATGACACGATGATAGCATGTTTACATCTTGTTGACATATTGATGGTCACACCTTTAGTGTTAACTGGAAATTGATAAGATTGAGATTGAAATGATAAACTCTTTAAGGTCCAAATAGTCCAAGAAAAGAGGATCACATTTTTGGTTACTGATATTTTTTTTATAAAAAATAAAGATTATTCGTGAAAAATATAAATGAATAAATACATGAAAGAATAGAAATGTACTACCGCTTATTTAAAATTTTTTATATGTACATATATTTAATTTTTAGAAACTTAGTTATTCTGCATTTACCATTTATTATCGGATCAATAACTAACAGATACTCGCAATCGACTCGTTCCACTGGAATTCCAATAAGATTCCATCACATCAAAATAATATCTTCGAAATGTACACACACTACTTTATTCTTATACCGAAATTCCTTTACACACACATCTATAATCCCGTAAACAATATTTAGGAAAAAAGCTCTTTGCTTTTTGGTAAGCTGGGTAAAAAGCTGCCATTGGTGTTTTGTTTGCAAACTTTCGAAATTCGAGTGCACAGCAGGATGTCGACAGTAGTGGTGGCACCTTTTAGCTGAGACCACAACCCAACAGATGTTATATTTGAGAATATAAAGAGAAAACAAGACGAATAGCGGAAGGTAGAACAATTTTGAGGTTTTATTGATGTTAATCTGTAAAAAAGTAAAGAATTTGTATGTTTCATTTTGTAAAACATATAACTAATATATATTCAACAAATAACATTTAAATAAATACATAAATATACATAATTTTTATATATGGGAGAATCGAAATGCATTATTAAGATATATTACTTATACAATTAGAGAATATACATATTTTATTTATTACGAGAAAAAAATATTTTGCAGACAAGATTAAAACATACATATTTTATCACTTACTAAAATACTTATTTGAATAATATTAAACAAATGTGAATATATTCAGATTGCCAAATTAATATATATTATTTTTATTTATTTATAGTATAAATTAATTAATTATATGCTGTAATCATCGATTCATTGAACTCATTTGATTTTATATTTCATAGCAGACCCGGCAAACGTTGTTTTGCCTATTCAGAATTGCATCAATATAGGGTTGGTAAAAATGAACGAATTCATGGAAAATATATTTCAGAAACTATTTACCAAAAAATTTGCGTCAAATTTCCACAATCAAAAAATATGCATAATATTTTCCTCATGACGGTAAACCTTCATTTGCTGATACTCCAGTATATTCAGTAATATTGTTATTGTTATTAAATATTAAATTATGTCAGTATGTGTGGTATTTAAGTTTATCAATTGATCGAACATATTCCACCAAACATTTTTCAGGAGAAGGTCAAGTTTTGATCTAACTACTCGTATTTCAAAAGATAATTACTATTTTTTATCACATACGATTCAAAAGTCCTAAAAAAAGTTGTGTTGTGTTCAATTTCTCAAATCTCCAACTTTTTATGTTTTTCTCAAAATTTTCTTTGGTAAAACTCTTCCCACTGCATTAAAAATAATCGAAGGAGAAATGTATTTGAGTAACCATAAAGGCACATATAGGTTAGACACCTAGAGCATCTAATGCGCAATTGTCTCCATGTAGGATTCAAATTATATATACTTCCCCAATATAAGCTAAATATAGCTAAGTTGTTGATTTATTTGTAATGGGCATTTTGGTATATTCTATGTATATGTATTGCAATTTTTCACAAATAAAGCTGGTTTTATTTCCTATTTAAAATACGTTGAAGTTTCAGCCAATGATTCAGACAGATATCGCGTGGTATATATGCCATGTATTGGTTTTATAATATAAAAAATTGGCTTTTTTAAACCTCCATATATTTGGCATAGTACGATGTTGTGTACTTTGAAAGTAGTAACACATACCGTATACATTGCCTTTAATTCGGTATTGCATGTAGGATAGGGAACTTCTCTGTAAATTGTAAGTATAGTATCACTTTATGCTATATATCCCACATAATGGTAGGCAAATCGGTCCAGCCGTTCCTTCAAAACAGGTTTTGTAAGATTTTCGCGGATTTTTCTCAACATGTTCTTTCATAAAAGCTTTCCCACTTAAATTGCAGGCAACTGAAAGACATTTTGAATCAAATCGGTGCCGCCGTTCTCAATTGATGAGGTACTATACATTTTACATCACTTTTATAAATAGATTTAAATACATTTTTCTTCAATTTGATAGGGTATTATTTTTTCGTTTGACTCCCACGCGCTTTTCACGAAAACAGGTTATGTATGAGTCGGTGTCGGAATACGTAACATCGGCACATACCGATTAAGCATCCAATATTTAATCGGGCAAAACACAAAGAAGCTATATATCCCGCCATCTATCGGACGAACTTCAAATTAAACACAAAAACACTACTCACACCCCATAGGACATATACGTAAAGTTTGGTTAAAATCAGCGGAGTAGTTCTTGAATTATAGTGAAAAACCACCAAAAAATCTAAATATTGCGCCATCTGTCGGATGAACTTCAAACTACACAGAAACACTCCTCACGCCCCATAGAGCATGTACATACAATTTGGTCCAAATCGGTGCAGTAGTTTTTGAGTTTAGCGATCACGAACATACACGTAATTTTTATATATATAGAGATTTTGAAAAATTGTCCACAATTAAAATATAATATGTTCATTTTATTTGTGTTTTCGAATCTGAAATGAAATAATTTTTACAATTTTTTTCTATTTAAATTTAAAATGAAAATCTTTGAATTACACAGAGAAGAAATGGATTTTCTAATGGAATTAATTTAATTTAAATTGCGAGTGAAAAGCTTGAAATAACATATATAACAGGAATTCTCACATTTCAACTAAAATGTTTTGAATAATAAATGCAAAAGGTGTATAAATAAAGCGCTCATAAAATCTTGGTTTAATATTTTTCCGACCCGCAACCACATTTTTGTATATGGCAATCTTGTTCTCTATATGCGTAAACCACTTTGGTTTGCTTTTTCAGTTGTCGAAAAATTGTGCATGGGTGACCATGTTTTCTCAGTGTCATTGTAAACTTTTATTCATTTGGTTGTAAGGGCGCAGGAAGAATTCTGTGATAGTTTTCTTTCGTCAAACAAATTTTTTGCATTCCAACAATCATTTCAAACATAACTAATGTAATTTCTTTCATATATATTTATTACAAAAAAAGTTATTTTAAATTTCCGTAAAATGCCATGGGTCGGGCACCTTTGAACATGTCCATTAAACTCGAGTAAAAAAAAGGAGTTTTTAACTTTTGGCTTCGATTTCTCAAAATTTCAAATGGGCTAATAAGATTACGAAATTAACTGTATTTTTCACCATATTAATTTTTGTTTTTAAGTCATTTTATGTTTTAATAACTTTTGATCTAATTTTTTTAAATTTTGAACATTTTTTATATATTTTTTAATGAATTAATGCATTTCTGATATGTATTAATAAAATACATACATATTTAAACATAAACACTGTAAAAAACCATGTCGTTCACAAATATCAACCCCTGTTCAAAGCTGCCCCCCTGGGGGGGCAGTTTTGAACACTTTGAGTTCGTTCATTAAAACAGTAATAAAATATAAATAAAAAATTTTATAAGGCTTGAAAGCAAAAAGTGTTCAAAGGTGCCCCCCTCTCCCCTATAGTAGAAATCCTTTACGACGGTCAAGGGCAACAGTTTTTGGATTCCCGTCAAGTAGAAAATCCTTCTTTTCGGGAGCGGCTTTCAATCGAAGCGATTCTAATTCGATACTTTAGGTTTTCATTGTTTATCAAATATTTCTATCAAAAATTTACCGTTAACAAAGCCCCCATATAAAAGTATTGATCGGCACAAACATGCCACTATAAAACGTTTTTAATTTTTTTTTTTTTGAGAAGGTCACGTGAAAAATATTGCTGAAATAGCATTTTTATACCGTACACAACTATGTTGTCAGGGTAT
This sequence comes from Musca vetustissima, assembly GCF_032173495.1. Classification (NCBI taxonomy): domain Eukaryota; kingdom Metazoa; phylum Arthropoda; class Insecta; order Diptera; family Muscidae; genus Musca; species Musca vetustissima. Next base: position 39,076 of record NW_026885093.1, on the reverse strand, counting down.
TATAGCTTTTTACAGCCCCAAGAGTTTGTAACGTTGCGAAATATGGGTCCTAGACGCACCTTTAAGTATATCGATCGTCATATCTCGACTAGCTGAGTCGATCTAGACATGTGTGTCCGTCCGTCCGTCTGTCCATTATAATTTGTAAACACGATACAGGCATGTAGGATGAGTTCGGCCCAATGAAGACCCCTATTGGTAAAGATCGATTAATATTTAGGGGAAGAAATGGACCAAATACTGAATTTTTGTCGGTTTTTCTGGTCCCTCCAGAGGTCACAATTATTGCCCAAACATCTTGAATTTTTACATGGAGAAGGGGATTGAGCCAAGGAAGAAGCATGTCTGTATTGATAAAGATCGGTCAATATTTAGGGAGTCAAATGGTATGAAAAATTACAAAAATTTTATTCTGGGGCGTATTTACTTGCTCCTGAAGGACATATACCCGAGAAGTTGATAGTATATCTAAGAGGAGTGGTTGGCCTTTAAATTAATACCAATTATATTATGTACTCCCACATCCGTATGTACTCGGATGTGGGAGTTACACGTAAATATTTACAGGTGCTTACGTATTAATATATTGTTTAGTAACCCATAACCACACTAGAGGTCGGAAATATAACGCTGATCGCTTTGAAATGTTCCATGAGGTTCCAGTTATGGTCAAGTACAACGCCTATAATTTTCGGTGATGATCAGATAATAATTTTGGGATGAAGTGGACCGAAAACTAATTTTTTGTGTTTTTTCGAGTCGATCTATGGGCCACATTGAAAGCCGAACATCGCAACACTACCCGCGCTGAAAGGAATGCGGACAAGTAATTAGAACTGCTGTACTGAATATTACTAATATTTGTTGACCTCTAGTCGGTGAAGAGGGTAAAAATATCGCGAAATATTGCCCAAGCTTCGAATATAGAACCACACAAAGTTAGATTTTCGTGGAAATTGTGTAGGTCGGCCCGGCCGACTATACTGCTCCGCTTAATGGTTTTTTATTAAATTTATATATTTTTTAAAATTGTGACAGTTTGTGGGGCTTGTATCAGAGATGATGGACTTATATAGCCGATTATTGCATTAAATTCCAATCAATGGATCTAATCGGTTATTCCATTCGCTTTAAATTAAATTTTTAAACTTGTTTTTGTTGACCCATTGTTTGGGACTTGACATTTCTAAATCGACTTCAAATTGCCTAAAACGAATTTGGTCCAAATATACCCTCATTAGACATTAGATTGAGGGTATAAAACATTATTCAATTAGATTTTTAGAAGAGTTATGCTTGGGTATTATATAATTATTTAGAATATAAAAGTGTGGGTACCGTATTTCGATGATTTTGGACTCAAATTGGCAGTGCTTTAGTACTTTGGATTTTACGAGCATTTTTCCCACCGAATTCTCCAAATAGGTTCCTGTTTTGACGTAGCCCCATATAAAAGTTCCGGTATTTTGAAGGTTTTAGCCGAACAGTCCACTGAAATTGTCATCCATGTTCCTTGAGACTGAACGAAACTTTTTAAAAAAAAAAAAACTTAAGTTCAAGTGTCAAAGCGATTTGGCTTTTATTTTTTATAAGGTTTTTTTTACAGAAATTGATCAATATCTGCGTTGTGACATTGCACCCATATAGGTGTATCGTCCCATTGACAGTGTTTTGAAGGTTTTAGCAGCATTTTCACATTGAAGTGGCTGTAATTTGACATTCCATGACATTGGAGGGTAAACAATATTTTTGAAGAAAATGTCTATATTGGCCCTCATATAAAAATCCCGTCCCATTCCGGTATTAATAATTTTTAACCGAATTTTCTCATCGAAGTAACTGCAATTTGCCGATATGCCTGGCGAATAAAAAAATTATTTGAAGTTTCTATCACTGGAGTCGACTTCGTGATACCCTTCACCACTTGGGGTATATACCAGAGATGCTCCTAAGATTCGTTGTACCCTCAGCACCCCATACACTTTGATACGGCAAAAATGTGTCTCATCGAAAAATTTGTTTTAGACTCCATGATTCTTTGGACCAAATCCATTCCAGACAATTTGGAGTCGATTTACACATGTCCGTCTGTATGTCTGTCTGGCTAGTGCGTACGATAACTCTCGAAGGGAGTAACCAATTTCATTCACACTTTGCACATCGTAATATTTCTACTATATTTAGTTTAAGTTCGAAAATGGGGAATATCGATCCATTCCTAATGGTACCTCAGCCACAAAATGGTCAAAATTATGCAAAATAAATTAAAAATTAATTGAACCAAACTTTGCACAATCTATTATCAATACCAAGCCTAGACCAAGTCCGAAGATGGGGCCCAATGGTCCACTCAGGTCCAATTTGAACTAAACTTTGCACAAACGATTATCAGTAACATGCCGTTATTATGCCCGAAGACGGGGCCAATTGCTTCACTTCTTCTGGTATCTCCCAAACAAAAGATTACATTTTTCAATATTTATAAATCCAATATCAGGCAAATAGGAATGTCCGATTTGAACCACACCTTGTACAACCTATTATCCTTACCAAGCCTAGATCAAGTCCGAAAATGGAACCCATTGGTCCACTCTTTATGGTACCTCCCACACAAAGGGTCATAATTCTATAAACATGTAAATTTTAATTGAAGCAAATTGAATAACCGATTTTATCAACAAAAAATCCGAAATCTCTTCAATAGAAACATATACCTTATAGAAAGGGAATAACACCATTGTGTAATTCCGCAGACCACCGCAAACCATAGCCTGGGACCACTTACATAAAATCGGACAAAATTAATTATGTGATCTACAAGTATATTAAACTCTTTTGATCGATCCATGCACATGTTATTCTGAAATCTATGCAATATTGCTTGTCAATTCGGTTGACTTAGAGTGTTTGGTGTATAAATGTGTTCTATTTGAAAAAAAATTTAAATCTATACCGATTATCTCGGAACTTAACATAGCCTTAATTAATATAGACTTTATTAATTACGTCTTAATTGGACAAACATTGTGTGTTTTCAGAGCTCCATTTAAATAAAATCGGACGAAAATATATTTGAGTGCTGTATCTTAATCTGAACGGATATTAATGAAACTGAAAAAAAGTTATTCGAGTCTTACTACAGTAATTTCTCCCTATCGGACATACCTTGGGAGTTTGTGTACAATTAACAGTAACTCCATTATGGGAGCTATATATACATCTAAAGTGATTTCAAAAAGTCTGTACTAGCTTTAGTACATCGTGCAAAATTTCGTGTCAATCGGACACACTTATGGAATTTGGTGCATCCTTAACTAAAACCCGGATGATAATAAATTTGGGAGATATATCTAAATCTGAATCGATTTTTTTCAATTTCAATAAGGTTCATCCTTGGCCCAAATAAATCAGCTGTGCCAAATTTCTTCTCATTAGGACTATAAATGCAACCTGTACTTTGTTTGCAATTTTACATCGACGGACATTCTCAGGAAGTGATTCTACGCATACTCTCATTTCCATTTGCCTGTTAAAAACATATGCACAAAGACATAATACCCTGTACCACAGTAGACGATGGAGTGCTTTTCGACCTTTATACCACTCGAAAAAACGAATCCAAGTTTGTGTAAAATTAAATGCACCAGGACATTTTAAATGGGGCGTTTGGCGAGTCTACTAATGGTTAGATTAATGTTTTGACATAGCCTCCATAAACAGAATCCGGTCCATTACAGCTGCATTGATGTCCCTTTTCAACAGAAATTAAAAAAAAACTTTTGCAGAAAGTTCTTAAGGTAGCTCTATTTTTGAGCATAGCAAAATACTATCAGTTATTTAAAGAATTGTTAATGCACAGCTTATAGTGGAGGATATAAAAATTCCTGTCCGGTGGAGAATATAAAAATCAACCCGGAGCATATAAAAAGTCACCCATGGATGTGAACTTTTTATTAATTAATTACTGGTGTGGATTTTTTCTACTTAATTTTCAAGTTCAACAATAGTCCAGAATTCTCAATATCGGTCATATATAAATTCCTTTGAAGGATCTAAAATTACATTCACTTATTTCATTCCCCTTAATACAATTTCTTACCCCACTCTTCGTTGATTACAATCTAATGCTTTATTCAAAGTCTCTTTGGACCTAAAAACCCGTTCCTTAATTACTCTTAGTTCCATTGAGAGAAACAGCGGAACAAAACTAAAAAAAAATGTGAATGCCACAGTAACTAATGTGTGAGGATGTCACCGAAATAAAAACAACAAAAACACCTTAAAAACCTCGCGTTTTACATTTAACCACTTTGAGAAATAGCAAAGGATTTACATATGAAAGCATACGAAATTGTATATCCTGTCCAGAAAGGACACATGATGGGTGTGGGAGTATATGTGTGTTTTTTTTTTTTGCTTTTCATTATTAAAATAGAAAGCAGCTAAAGCAGCTTTTAACTCATAAAACATTTAGAGACAACAACAGACCCTAACAGACGCTGTTGCAGGCTGAGAACAAAAATAGAACAGAATCTACTTAAATTAAAAAATTCATTTGCGCATCTATGGGGCCGAGTGAAGGAGGAGGCAAAAAAACCATGCAAATTTTCTTTTTTCTAGCATTTTGGGTCCAAAGAAGACATACACATGCAAATGGAAATGCGATTAAAGTGCAGCATAATTAAGAATAACACACACGCAGTATGAAAACAAAATGGAAAGGGTAAAACTGGAGGTAGAATGGTTACCTATGCTCCCCCACCCTCATTTTTTGCCACTGCAGTTTATTTCCATAGCTGTTAGGTGCTTATGATTACATTTTGTCATAATTTGCATTAGGAAACATAAGAAGAAGAAGGAGATGAATAAAAAAAAAACAAATGGAAATGAAGAGGTATAACCCATACCCCCATTAAAATTTCCCCACCTTTGCTATACTCTACCCTCCCCAAAAACACACACACAATTCACACATTAATCTCAAGAGATTTTTTACTTAACACAAAATGGTGACAGGAAAAAAAGCGAGCGAGCGCATTCACACACACACTCACCCACACGCGGACACACTCATACAACACGATTTCAATTTAAAGGATTTGTTTTGCTCGAGAGTATGGTTTGCTAAATGATTCCTGGGATTCGAAATGAATGCGCTATAACGCTAGGAATTATGTTAATTCCATTTTTGCACCGCATCACAACATCAGCAAATGCTGATGAAATCATTGCTAAAAAAGATAATTTTGTCTATTGTGTCAGCCAGTGATGAGTGCTGAGTGAATTACAAAGTCGTGTTGAGAATGGGGAGAGGATAGGAGAACAGAGCTTTGAATGAAAAAAGAAAACGAAACAGGAAAAGGATAATGAATCTTATTTTTTAGGATTTTGTCGGTTTTTGTAAAGATGTGGATGAATGATTTTATTTTATAATAATATTAAATTATTATTTTTTTGATATGATAATTTTGTTGGAATTTCAGGATTGGTCATTAAGCGGTCTTAAACCAAAAATTCCAACGGGATTAGAAAAAATATTCCTCTTCTGAAAAAAAAGAGAAATATACATTTTTTTAATTGAAATAAAAATAATTAAATCCCATATTGATTTCTTTCAATTCATTCTTTTGGAAGAAAATTCTGCAACCTCCTTAAACCGTTAATTTGAAAAAAATACACGCCTCTAATCTTTAACAAAAATTTGTCTAATCAATCCAAGATGTTATCACCTTAGATAAATATATTTTCAAAATTCAAAATTATATCTTTAAAAATATTTTTGTAAAACTCTACGGTTACAAAATTTCAACCAGTGAGCGTAGCAGTATAGTCGGACGGGGCCGACCATATGGTACCCTACACAACTTACACGAAAATCTAACTTTCTGCGGCACTACATTCTGAGGTATTGTAATATTTCGCGATATTTGCATCCTCTTGACCGACTAGTGGCCACCCAACAAATATTACTAATATTCAGTAAAGCTCTTCTAACTACTTGTCCAGATTCCTTTCAACGTGGGTTGTGTTGTGATGTTCAGATTGTGGTATAGATCGACTCGAAAAAACCCAAAAAAATTAAGTTTTCGGTTCACTTCATGCCAATATTATAATATAATCATCACCGAAAATTATAGGCATTATCCTTGACCATACCTGGATCCTCATGGAAAATTTCAAAGCGATCAGCGCTATATTTCCGACCTCTAATGTGGTAATGGGTTACTAAATAATATCTGAATACGTAAGCACCTGCAAATATTTAAGTGTAACTCCCACTCCCATCCGTGGTATGTACCACAATATAATTGGTATCAATTTAAAGGTCAACCACTCTTCTCGGATATAATATCAACCTCTCGGGTCTATGTCCTTCAGGAGTTAATATATATGCTATAGAATAAAAATTTTGTCATTTTTCACACAAAAGTCTGGGTCCATTTGACCCGCTAAATATTTGCCGATCTTCTTCAAAACAGGCATGCTTACTCTTTGACCCAATCCCCTTCTCCATGTAAAATTTCACGATGTTCGGGCCATAATTGCGGCTTCTGGAGCAACCAGAAAAACCGACGAAAATTTAGTATTTGGTCCATTTCATCCCCTGAATATTAACTGATCTTTACCAAAAACAATAGGGGTCTTCATTGGCCAGAACCCATCCTGCATGCAAAATTTCGTGAAGATTGGTCCATAACTGTGGCCTGTATCGTGTTTACAAATTATAATGGACAGACGGACGGACGGACACACATGTCTAGATCGACTCAGCTAGTCGAGATATGACGATCGGTATACTTAAAGGTGGGTCTAGGACCAATATTTCGCGGCGTTACAAACTCTTGGGGCTGCACAAAGCTATAAAACCCTGACAACATAGTTGTGTAGAGTATAAATATATTTGTAACCACTGAGCGGAGCAGTCTAAGACCAATATTTCGCGGCGTTAAGAACTCTTGGGGCCACACAAAGCTATAATACCCTTACAAGATAGTTGTGTAGGGTATACAAAAACGTGCTCTAAATGTATTTAATTCAGACATTTACATGAAATCGGAAATAGTAATATATGAAAACTATATTTAAATCTGAAGCGATTTTATAAAAACGAAATTATACAATGAAATTAAAGCTAACTTAGTCCGCTATGCCGAATATCATGGGTCTTTGGTGCACCTTGGTGGAATCGGATGAAAAGGCACGTAGATATATCTAAATCTGAAGCGATTCTCACCAAATAGGGTTAGTACTTGGGGAAAACAAAATGATACGTGACAAATTTCATATATACATCAGCCTTATGGCTAATTACATTTGATACGGATAAAAATGTGCATCATAAAAATATTGGTATTAGACGCCGTGTTTCTTTGGACCAAATCCTTTTCAGACAAATTTCAGTATAATAACAATATTTGCACTTTTCTTCTCACTACTTAACATTTTTGCATGTAGCTGTACAGGGAATATCATAATTACATACTTATTCCAAAAAGTTTAACATTGTCCCATTTTTATGCAGTGATTTCACTTATCTGCACTTTTAAGTTTTCTGCACCGAAATAATTGCAAGTGTAGTTTGTGCAGGTAAGTCATAACTACTGTATAACCTAATATTTTAAACACTTTTCACATCATAATGTTTTTAAGATACACAGATCAAGTCCGAAGATGAGACCCGTCGGTTCACTTCTTCTAGTACCTGCCCCACAAAGTGTCAGCATTTTGAAAATTTTATTTATCAAATATCAAGGTAATGGAACGGTTGATATTATCCAAACTTTGCAAATCGTAATACTTTCACCAAATCTAAATAAAATTCGATGATGGGACCGATCGGTCTATTCCATCTGGCACCTCTAACACACAATTGTGCGAATTGAGCTGAAAACTGTTTTTATAATAACGTGCGAACGGGCTATCCGATTTGAACAAAACTTTGCACAACCTAATATTTTAACCATGCGTGTATAATGTTGGAAGATGGGACTCATCGGTCCTCCTCTCAAAAGTGTCAATATTTGAAAATTGGTTAATCTAGTTTCGGTATGGCCGATTTAATCGAAACTTTGCAAATCTTAATACTTTTACCAAATCAAGATCAATTCCGAAGATGGGAGCCATCGGTCCAATCATTTTCATACCAACCACGCAAAGAGTCAACATTTTAAAAATCAAATTTGAAGCGAATAACTAAACTTACATTAAATCCGAAGATGGGGACTATAAGGCAGCCTCTTTTGGTTCCTCCCCACCCAATAAAACCGGGCTTTAATTCCGTAGATCTCCGGCTGAGGGTAAATATCTGTCGGGAAATCCGACTGACACTTTTTTACTTGTTGTTATACCATGAGGTGGAGTGTATATTCAATTTGTTATTCCGTTTGTAATACCTTCAAAGATAAGGTATATTCAATCTTGATGAGAACAAAATTATATGTCGATTTACCCATGTCCATGTCAACATCAAAGCGATCAGCGCGACATTTTCGCCGTCTAGTGACAACATATTTACATGTAACTCCCACATCCGTGTACATACAAAAATATAATTGGTATCTATTTAAAGGTCAACCAACTTCTCGGGTCTATGTCTTTCAGGAGTATATATACACCCAGAAAACACATTTTGTAATTTTTCACACAAAAACCTGGATCCATTTGACACGCTAAATATTGACCGATCTTCATCAAAGCAGTTATGCTTATTCTTCCTGGAAAAATTTTCGTTGTGTTCGGGGCATAATTGTGGCCTCTGTAGGCGACCAGAAAAACAGTCAAAAATAAAGGTTCCGTCCAATATTCGATATTTTGAGGGTTATAGTTCCATTTTCCAACCGAAAAGGCTGTAATTTGACATTTTGGAGGTTGACTTTTCAGCAAATAATTGATCATTATAGACAAATGTTTTGACATAGCCTCCATAAAAAAGTCACGCCCAATTTATTTGGGGGCTCTTAGACACATTGGGGCTCTTAGACACATTTTCTGACCAAAGGACCATAATTTGGCGTTCCTCGTTCTGGTATATACCCCATATAATGGTACCCCCAAATATTTTAGAGATTTTTGGTACGTTTTTCAACCGAATTGACTGTAATTTGATATTTTGTGTTTTGATTGGATATTAAATCTTCCTACTAAAAATATTCAATATTGGTCGATGAAATACGTTACGGTATTTGTAAATGTTCCAAGGTTTCGTTTGTCCGAAATGCTTCAAAAATGTATATCGCATTCATTGGTCGAAATTACGTAAATTTAACCCATTTCGATCCTTTGCAATTTTCGCAATTTTTTATAAGGCTATGCAAAATTTTATATCAATCGTACAATATACATTCGACTCCGCTTTACTGTAAGTCGCTTAACGGAAAAATATCGATTAAGTGATATAGATTTCCTGCACCATTTCATTTTAGGTTAGTCGCCCACAATTTAGTCCGGATAAGTGAAACTTCGCATAACTGAAATATCGGAGAGAAATAACTTTTGGAGTCAAATGTTGCAATTTCCTTTGAAATTTCTCCGCATTACTGAAAGTCATTAGGATGAAAGATAATTACAGAGTAGTTTGCAAAACCCACCATAACAGATATTTTTCTGCAATTATTGATTATTACCGACATATGGAACGTGTGTGTCAACTACATATAAATTTTGACGTCGGAGAACGTTAAGTTTGTTTAGCCCAACATCAAAAGGAACTCAAAAACACCGTTCCACATTTCTATAATTTCTTTACAAGAATCAAGGATGTATCAAAATATTTTACAGAATGTACCGTTCATAAGCGAAATGCCAATACAAGGTCCCATAAAATTAACAAAATTTTGAAGAGGTTGTCCACTTGTAACTACTCTAAGTGATTATTTAAAGCCTTCAAGAATAGATGATGTAGGAATAATGTATAAATGTGAATCTATTATGGACAGATTTAGCAAGGAGGTATGTTAGCCATTCACAACCACATACTGCATATTACAGCCAAGTCAGGTGTTAAATAGGCTTGAAATCGGCTATTATCGTAATATGAAACATTTTCAAGGACATGGTTCGATATTTTCCGTTTTTGAAATCAATCCATCTAAGATGTATCATAAATAATATAACATATTATTGGCGTAATAATATTCAATTTTGCAACAGGCAGACGATGAATTTCATTACAAGCCGCACATTTTAGTAATACGCATCAAAAGACAGTTCATAATAAAAATCACATAAGAAATGAACATGTCAACCAGTTTTAATTTCTATCTATATTCTATATCTATATTCGTAAAACTCGAAAAATATGGATTATTGAAATTTCTAAAACTGAAAAATGTTTCGCTTATGAGAAGTTCGGATAACTGAAAATATTTTCAGTTAACCGAACTCCGCTTAATTGAAAACATCGGATAACTGAAACAAACATCCAGATTTTTTTCCGTTTCAGTAAAGCGAAGTCGACTGTACAACACATTTCCCTTACGTTCGTTTTTTTATTTTTTGAACGGCAAAAAAAGTTTTCAAAAATGTTTATAAATAAAAAATTTTATATTGATATTATTTTTCCTGTTTATGCGGTATGGTATATTTGAGAAAATAATCTTAAGTACGACGCCATATTTCTTTGAGGCGTGTTTTATCAACTTACCAATTACAAATAAATATTTCGCAAATAAAGGCCTTCTCTGAGGATTCTTGAGTTGCATAAGCAACCACTTTCTTTAACAGAGGAGTGATCGTTTAAACAACCACCAGGTACGAACAGTTATTCATACATATTTTTATATGGATGATCAGTGTGCTGCCATCATGAATAAAAATATAGAGAATGAAAAAAATAAGAAGGAATATTAAATGAAAAGAAAGGCATATTAAAAGAAAAGGAATATTAACGACATACATGCCATTTAAAGCCCGTAAGGAACGGACTGAAGTCGAACGTGCCCAAAATTCACCGAAGTGAAGCTTTTCAGATTCTTATTGTAACAGAACTATATATAGATTTAAATCCAGTTTAACCGGTGTTAATATTGAATTATGTTGCTTGTATGTGAAGAATAACCTGTCGATCGGACGAAGGTTTACAAAACGTAAGAAATATTAAAAGGACGGGAATATCAACGAAAAACATGCCACTTAAAGACAGAACTAAAGTCGTACGTGGTCAAGATCTCCCGAAGTGGTGCTCCTAAGATTCCTATTGTAACCTACAGTACTACTTACGGATATAAATCTAACCTGACAAATGTTAATCTCAAAATATTTTACTTGTATGTGAACAATAGCCTGTCGATCGGACGAAATTTTCCGATTCCACGATGTTGCACCAAGGAACAACTGTTGTCTGATCAACACAAAATGTTTGCACAACAGACCGAAGGGAGTAAAAATGGCTTGTGTCACGTTTTGTTGCCAACGGTTCAGATTTAGTTATAGCTTCCATATATTTTACGTCCGATTTCCTGCAAATGGTACACAAAACCCCAACGTTTGTGCGATTAGGAAGAGATTTTGTCCAATTTCTAAATTTTATGTAGAACGATATATACTATGTTTTGTCGAAATCGTTTTAGATTTGGGTATAGCTCCCATAAAGATATTCGTCCGATTTCATTTAAATGGTGCACCAAATACCCATCGTTTGTCCGATTGCGACAAAATTTTGCATAGCGTATCGAATCCGGTCTGGAATGAATTGTATTTGGTGTTGTCAAAATTGCAGATTAAAATAAGAATCTTGGGAGCACCTCTTGTATATATCCATAGCTGTCATATAGTCATTGCCGTCCGACATTCGTTCTATCCTTGCTGGTTTATGTATATGTTTCGAGGTCTTACTAGATAGATTGTTAGAAGGAATATCTTTTCGATAACACGACTTACAATAGTTTTTTTGGTTGGCCACAACATAGGAGATTATTAGCGCTGCATTTTTGCAAACCTTTGCGTCCAATTAAGAAGCCATGTGCCCGACACTGGTGTGTCATATGTTAATTGTTGTAAAACAATTTTGAAAGAATTTCTTAAAAGGTTTTTTAATGATTTTCAAATTTACATAAAAGTTCACAATTCTCTTGTGTTCCGCATTCAAATATCATCTAAATAATAATATAAGGGCATTGTAAATACCTGCAAAAAAAATTGAAATAATACCTACGTTCGGCAAGTGTTCTTTACAAATTGCTAGAATAATTAAGGAATTATGTAAATCTAAGAGGACCATGTCCCATTGAGATATTCTCAAAAGGACACACCTACTCACTTAGAGAAAATGAAAAAAAAACGGGATTTTTATGGAATTATTCATAAAATTCCGAGTTTAAAATCGTTCGTTTAACGACAATTACTTCGCTAATTGCAATCAAGCAATAAATGCAGTTCTCACTTTGTATTCAAAGGAAGCAGGAAAAAAATTGAAATAAAAAAGAATGTCAAAAAGGGGGATTAATTTGAGGTACCTCAAACCCCCAACATTTTTGAAGTCAATTGAAAAGCCAATGCAATTTCCATAATTTCTCTATAGAATGCTGGCAAACGGAACAATGCAAAAAAATTCGAATTCGAATTCATATCCTGATTAACATGCATATGAAATGAATTCTCATATTTTTTTGCTGCAGGTTTGGAAACCACATAAAAAGATGGAATTGAAGTTAACAAAGCCATCATCGTCATCATTGCGAAATTGACTAGAAACCCCTTTAGTCCTTTCCATTTCTTTGCCGGATTTGTTAATTTGAAAATTATGAAATCTGTTTTTTGTTTTTTATTGAAGGACTCGTTTGGGACTGGTGTGACTCAAAGTGGGTCCCCTCCATTCAGTTTTGCGAATTTTTTATTCATATGTAAAATTTTGTAGATTTTTTTTTCATATATGACTTAATATTGTTTTTGCTGTTGTTGTTGTTCTTGGAGGTAGACGTCAATGATCAAAGGACGTCACTCTTGAGAAATTATCATAAAAGGATTCCTTTATGTTTTAATATGAATTGTGTCGCCTTAAGTGTAGATTATTTTTGTGTTAAATTTTTTTTTCTAATTTTTTGCAGGCAACATTTGTCGCCGTGATTCGCAGAGAGGTAAATATTATAAAAAATATAGGGGCTTCTTGAATAAGGATGATAGATTTTGGCCTCCAAAGTGTCATTTCATTATATGGACATTCGATACCGGTAACAGAGGATTTTTTAGGTAATTGGATGGTAGCTTAAATTTCCGTCTACAATTTCGGAGCTTATGCAAAGAGTTTTTCTGACGCTGTCACGCTGGGCCAGGGCAAATGGTCTTGGTGTAAATCCAACGAAGACGGAACTGGTAATGTTTACTAGGAAGCGTAAGCTTGGCGCTTTTGCTCCACCAACACTGGATGGAGTGCAACTTCATCTATCTCCCGAAGCAAAGTACTTCGGCACAAAGTACCTCCTAAACTGTCAACTACGATGGAAATGAAACGTTGAGGAACGGGCGAAGAGAGGGATGATTGCACTCTATGCATGCAAGAACTCCTTTGGGAAAAGCTGGGGGCTAAAAACATCGACTATACACTGGCTGTATAACACTTTGGAGAGGCCCATCTTGTCCTATGGTTCTCTTGTTTGGCGGAACTGTCTGAGCCTCAAGTCGACATCGAGTAAATTAGACAAGTAACAAAGAGCCGCCGCGATTTTAGTTAAAGATGCCAGAAGGAGTACGCCACAAGCAGCTCTGAACGCAATACTGTACTTCAAGCTTCTGGGCCTTAGCATTAAGTGTCAGACCGCGCGCAGTGACCTAAGGCTACATGAACAAAAACTCTGGCGGAACTGTACCTTTGGGCATGGTAGTATTCTGAATGAACCAGGTATGGCATTGGATCATATATCACCAATCCTGAGATTTGATGTAGATGTCGTTATTCCTAGTAGAAACGACTGGAAACGAAGTAACCCTCCTCTGGACGGTCTGGCCTTCTATACAGACGGATCCAAGATGGAAGCAGGTACTGGGGCAGACGTCTACTGTGAAAGGTTAGGCCTTGAGTTAACCTACAAGCTGGATTGCTGCAACTATTGTGTTTTCCAAGCTGAAATCTTCGCGATCTGGAAGGCAGCGGAATTGATAAAAAGTCTGGATGCAGAGGTCGTTGAACCGGTGACTATCTTTGTGGATAGTCAAGTGGCTCTTAAAGCCATCAAATCCGAAGCCGTCCTCAAGTGTAGAGCAGCTCTGGAAGAACTTACCTATAGCTATTGGTTGTGTTGGTTACCAGGACATTGTGACATCTTGGGTAATGAAAGAGCGGACGAACTAGCTAGACGAGGATCTCAATCCACCGATCTTGAAACTCATGACTCAATCAAAACAACCCATATGTATTTTTTTATCGGAACTTTGAGGCATTCTTTGACGAAAGAGCCTGTGAACTTTGGCACAATGAACTGGTCAAGATCCATTTGGCCGACTCTGTCTTCCAAAAGAACGCACTCACTTTTGAGCCTGAGCAAAGCTGAAATTAGAGTGATGACGGGAATCATCACTCGTCACTGCAACATCAAGACTTTTACTAGTAAATGGGATCTTGATGCAATTGATTACTGTAGGCTCTGTGTTGACGACGAGGAGACAGAGACAATTGAGCATCTCCTCTGTTATTGCCCAGCCCGGGCTTACAGGCGGCACAGACTAGTGGGTGCTCATTTTCTACCGAGTCTCAGCTTCTTCTCAACAACCGAACCTGCTCTAATCTGCAGCATAATTAGAAACCTAAAGTGGTTAGGAACTTTCAACCTTGACACGTAACACATCTTCTGTCGGACTCCTAGACCCATCGACCTTCATTCCTCTTTCTATGTAAGCTTCTCAACTCTCCTTCAATTCCCTAATCTTCTCTCCCCTACAGATATGTCTTTGTCTCTTCTCTTCACTGTATCTCTTCTTGTGGATGATCACAACGGACCTAACCGGTCTCAGAGTGCTGCAGCCACATAAGTGACTGCACATCCCCAAACCTAACCTAGGTAAACGGTTTCCCAATGATAACAGAAACGGCTTTAAAAAATAATTTTCCCAGACCAAAATGGGTGTGGTTTATTTAAAATAATATTTTTTCCAGTTCCACATTGGCGCGGATTTTTATAATAATAATTTTCCAAACCCAACATATGCGTGGATTTTAAAAAAATATTTTTTCCAACCTATCAAAGTCCTGGATTTTTTAAATAATATATTTCACAACCTTCCATAGGCATGGATTTAAAAAAAATTCCCAGCCCAACATAGGCGTGGATTTTTAAATAATATTTTACCCAGCCCAACATAGGCGTGGATTTTTTAAATAGTTTTTTTCCCAGCCCAACCTAGGCGTGGATTTTTCAAATATTATTTTTCCCAGGCCTACATAGGCGTGGATTTTTTAAATATTATTTTTCCCAGCCCAATATAGGCGTGAAGTTTTTAAAATGTTTTAAATATTATTTTTCCCAGCCCAACATAGGCGTGGATTTTTTAAATATTATTTTTTCCAGCCCAACATAGGCGTGGATTTTTTAAATAATATTTTTCCCAGCCCAACATAGGCGTGGATTTTTTAAATAATATTTTTCCCAGCCCAACATAGGCGTGGATTTTTTAAATAATATTTTTCCCAGTCCAACATAGGCGTGAATTTTTTAATTATTATTTTCTTCAACCCAATATAGGCGTGGATTTTTTAATTATTATTTTCTTCAACCCAATATAGGCGTGGATTTTTCAAATATTATTTTTCCCAGGCCAACATAGGCGTGGTTTTTTTAAGTAATATTTTTTCCAGCCCAACATAGCCGTGGATTTTTTAAATTTTTTCCAGTCCAATATAGGAGTGGATATTATAAATAATAATATAGGGGAAATCATACATTTTTTTAATAATATTTTTTCGTGCCCAAAAATGGGCGTGGATTTTTTATTAATATTTTTTCGTACCCAAAAATGGGCGTGGATTTTTTAAATAATATTTTTTCCAAGCTGCCGTAGGCGTAGATTTATTAAATAATATTTTTTCCAAGCTACCGTAGGCGTAGATTTTTTAAATAATAATAATTCCTATCATCCTCTGTTGTTTACCCTTTAACTGCATTTTCTCCTTTTATATAATACAACGCCTCTCGTCTGTATGACCGGGCATACGGCCCCTTGTTCATCATCCTTATCAGCATCTTAGACGTATGTATATGCCCCTTGAGTAATGAATTTTTAATGGATTTTGTTGTTGTTGTTGTTGGCCAGAATTTCAACAAAAGTGAAGTAGATGAAAATTACTAAATTTGTATTTTGTTCCGTGTGAGTTTTTTTATAAACGAATGCGAATGTGGTTGGTGGCGGTAGCATTGCAAATTATGTCTAAAATGGAGATAATGCCGAGGGAATATGGGTAGGGCTTAATATGAATATTGTATAATTTGCAAATAGCAAAGGATACCCTCTCCTGCTACTGTCTATGATAATGGGTTACAATATCCTGTCATGCTATGGTCAATATTCAATTATCGGATGCCAATGACAAAATTGTGTCATCAATCCTAAGGGTGTGAATTGTTTCTCCCAAACTCCATCATCAATTCTATTTATATTTTATTTTCTGTTAGCACATTGCACGCTATTCTTAATTTATCACATCCTCAGAATATTAAACCAGTCAGTATAAAAATTCCAATTTGTTTCTGAAGCCTAAGGCTTAGTTTCCTCTCATTGGTGATGAAATGATACAATTTTTCATGATGGAAATAGGGGAAATCATACATATGATATAATTAAACATTAAAGCTCATATGGGGAAGCCTTAAGTGTGGATTTATTAAATAATATTTTTTCCAAGTCAGACATAGGCGTGGATTTTTTGAATAATATTTTTTTTTTAAATAATATTTTTTCCAGGCGTGGATTTTGTTAATATTTTTTTCCACAAGGCAGCCATAGGCGTGGATTTTTTAAATAATATTTTTTCTAGGGGTGGATTTTTTTAAATAATATTATTTCCAAGCCTTATGGATAATGAGGGTATATACGCTTTGATACGGTGAAAATGTGCCTCATCAAAATCCATTCAGAAAATTCGGAGTCGATTTACACATGTCTGTCCGTCCGTTGTCTGGTTGGCTGGTGCGCACGATAACTCTCGAAGGCAGCAACCGATTTCATTCAAACTTTGGACATCTTAATATTTCTTCTAAACTTAGTTTAAGTTCAAAGATGGGGAATATCCCCCACAGAGGTAAAAATTTTCAATATTTATAATACCAATATCAAGTAAATGGAATGTCCGTTTTGAACCAAACTTTGTACAACCTATTACCTTTACCAAGTCTAGATCAAGTTTGAAGATGGGAACCATTGGTCTACTCCTTCTGGTACCTTCCCCACAAATGGTCAAAAATTTCAATATTTATAAATGCAATATCAGGCGAATGGAATGTTAGATTCGAACCAAACCTTGCACAACCTATTATCTTTACCAACCATAGATCAAGTCCGAAGATGAGACCCAGAAGTCCACACCTTCTGGTATATGTTTAAATAATGTTTTTTCCAGACGTGGATGTTTTTGAATAATATTTTTTCCAAGGCAGCCATAGTCGTAGATTTTTGAAATAATAAATTTCCAAATCAGCCAGAGACGTGGATTTAAAAAAAATATATATATATTTTCCAGTACTTCTATAGGTGTGAATTTTTTAAATATTATTTTTCTGAACTTGAGATAGGCGTGGTTTTATTGAAATACTGTTTTCCCAACTTAACATAGGCGGGGATTTTTTAAATATTATTTTCCCATTTTAACATAGGCGTGGAATCGAGATAGACCCATGGTTCCTTTTGAGAATATGCATAGAATCACTTTCTGAGTCCATTTATGCATGCCCGTCTGTCCGTCCGCTCATGTATTGAACAAAGTACAGGTCGCATTTATGATCCGATTTGGACGAAATTTGGCACAGTTCATTTATTTGGCCCAGGGCGAAATTTTGCATAGTGTACTGAATAAGGTCCGGAATTATGTGTGCTAAGTTTCGTGAAAATCGGTTCAGATTTAGATAGCTCCCATATATAGTTTTGTCTGATTTTATGTAAATGGCGCACAAAAGTCCCTGTATATCTTTCGATTTGCTTGAAATTTGGCAGAGAGTACTGAGTTTAACATAGAATGATGTGTGTTATGTTTAGTAAAAATCGGTTTAGAGTTAGATAGAGCTCCCATATATATCTTCGTCCGATTTAATGTAATGGTATACCAAAGCCCCTATATATCTTTCGATTTACACGAAATTTTGCATGGAGTACTGAATTAAGTCTAGAATGATGTGAGCAAAGTTTCGTGAAAATCGGTTCAGATTTAAATATACCTCCCATATATATTTTCGTCCGATTTTAGGTAAATGGTGCATCAAAGTCCCTATATATCTTTTGATTTGCACGATATTTGGTATAGAGCACTAAATTAAGCCTATAATGATGTGTGTTAAGTTTCGAGAAAATCGGGTCAGATTTAGATATAGCTCCCATATATATTTTCGTTCGATTTTATGTAAATAGTGCACCAAAGTCCCTATACATTCTTCGATTTTCACGAAATTTGGCATGGCGCACTTAATTATTTCTAGAATGATGTGTGTAAAGTTCCGAGAAAATCGGTGCGGATTTAGATATTGCTCCCATATATATTTTCGCCCGATTTAATGTAAATGGAGTACCAAAACCCTTATATATCTTTCGATTTCACGAAATTTGCATGGCGTACTAAATTAAGTCTAGAATGATGATGAACCTGAAATTCGGTTCAGATTTTAATATCACATATATATTTTAGTCCGATTTAATGTAAATGTTACACCAAAATCCCTATATATCTTTCGATTTCCGCCATATTTGGCATAGTGTACTAAACTGAGTCTAGAATGAGGGGTGTTAAGTTTCATGAATATCGGTTCAGATTTAGATATAGGTGCCACATATATATTTTAGTCCTTTTTTACATAAATGTTGCACCAAACTCCTAATGTTTGTTCGATTAACACGAAATTTGCACAACGTATCAAATGGAAACTTGAATGACGTTATTGCGTTTGGTTGAAATTAGTGCAGATGCAGCCCTATATACAATATACATATAGTGGTGAATGTTATCATATAGTCGGCCCAGTCCGACTTTACTACTTTCCTTATTGGTTTTAATATATATTCATGTACCGAGACTCCCTCGGCTCGGCTCGTCTGTAGAGACTCCCTTCAGCTCGTCTATAAATACTCCATTCAGCTCGACTGCATTCCCTGGTAGTCTCTGAGGACGTTGTTGCCTGTCCAGTCTCATCCCAGCATCCTGTACGCCAAAATGGCTTCCTAAATGAAAAAAATACAACAAATTAGGAATTCATTAACACGAATATTACCGCACAACAACAATGGCGTCTTACATTGCCCTGCATAAAATGGTAGAATTATCAACCAAAAAACGCTTAGAAAGAAATCCAAAGGAAGATGAAAAATTATTTGCCGTCCTCCACCCCCCAACCTCCTTAGATATTCTTCTATTTCAAATTGGTATTGTTTTCATGATACCTTTGATCTTCCACATGGCATGCAAATGAAATATTTAGAATGCCGCAAGGAAAGTAGGCATCAATGCATTAATATCCTTGCCCCAACCTCCGCATCACGACATGAAAGAACAACTCCCCAACTGAACATTCTAATTGAAAAAAAAAATGAAATGAAATGCTGCGGGCGGATTTACAAGTAATAAAGGAACCATTTTAGCAATTAATTGCAATGACGGTGTAAAGCCATTGTTTTTTGAAAGGACTCACACACATCCTTTTTTTATTATTTCAATAATTTGCAGATGATTTTGAAGAACAAATGCCTTGCACCAAAAAGACATGTCGTGTTAACAAACCAATTTGGTTCTGACGCTATTTTTTTGGGCTAACACGTTAACAAACTATAATTGTAGTCCTTCGAGCCGAGCCGAGTACCTGCCATTTCACTTCTATTCTTTCGTAATTGCTTAACGAACTCTTGACACCGTGTGCACACACACAGTCGAACACCTATGTACTAGCTCAGCATACAGTGGCTCAAGTGGCTGTTCGAAGTCAACACCCCCTCCTCTTAGGTGTTGCATACCTCCAGCGGATTAAGACCACTTTTCGAGTTAGACTCAAGTGTCAGAGCCTTGTGATTGTTTTCTGTTTTTTTTCACACATGACTTGTAGGACCCTCTTATTAGGATCAGAGAAAAAGGTGCCAAAAAATAACACAACAATTTTCCAACGTGTGTTTTTTCGAAAAAAAAAAACCAACAAAGAAAATAAAAGGTGAACATGATTCGTGGGTGATGATGACTGTTCAGAAACTAAATAGGAAAAAATAGAGATAGGAGAGGAAAAACAAAGTGGCGTTAGTCCTCCTTAGTAATCTTGTTATTGAAGAGCAGAAGGAGGGCGTTACGATTTTAACAACTTAACTACATATTTAGTTAGGAACGTCAAATTGTCTACCAGAGTCATGATTTAAGGATGATGATGTTGAAAAAAATTGTTTCTTTAAGGACAGATATAGCATGATTTTATTATAATTTTTTTCCAGCCTAATTTACAATTTGTGTGGATTTTTGAAATAAAGTTTTATCCCAACCTAACATAGGCATGGATATTTATCTATCTATCTATCTATCTATACGAATAAAAGAGTAAAGTGATTGACTGACTGATTTAACGATTCATCAACTCCCTGACGAAACGCCTGAAGCTAGAATCTTGAAATTTTTGGTGAGGGTCACCCTTGGTCCAAAGGTGACAGATAAGGCAGGGTACGAAAAATACTAAAATGTACTAAATGTGATAACATTTGTATTTGGCGAACCGGTGGAGCTAGAACTCTGAAATTATGTTTGGTGGTCGTTGATGGAGTGTAGGATAGATGTACCAAAGGGTTTTTGGAAATTCGAACTATAACTATCCGAAAAGTACGAAAATGTACTAAATTTTGTACAATTCTGTAGCATGTGAACGGATAGCGTTAAAAACTTGAAATTTGGAGTGTGAATTAAGGTTGAGATGTAGGGTCCATTAAAGGAGATGGTTTTGAATGCGCTTACTCATGTGTACGAAAAGTACTATATGGTACTATATTTGGTACAAATTTGATTTGGAGGTACAAATCGAGCTGGAATCCTGGAATTTGAAATTAAAATTACCGTCGGAGTATAGGATTGGGATATGAACGTAGTTTTGGAAATTTGTTACTTATGTGTACGAAAAGTACTAAATCGTACTATAATCGGTACAGTTTGGATTTGGGTGATCCTATAGAGCGGGAACAATGAAATTTGGAGCCAGGATCACTGTAGGTAGGTGTGGGATTGGGGTCAGGATTCAGTTTATGAAAATGATACTTATGGGTACTAAATGTGGTACAATTTGAATTTTAGGTGAACCAATAGACCTAGAGTCATGAAGTTTGGAGCAAGGATCACTGTTGAGGTGTAAGATTGAGATATCTAGGAAGTTTTAGAAATTTGTACTAATGTGTACTAAATTTGGTATAATTTTAATTGTGAGTGAACCGATAGAGTTGGAATCCTGAAATTTGGATTTGGAATCACTGTGGGGGTGTAGGGTTGGGGTATGTAGGAAGTTTTAGAAATTTGTACTAAGTGTACTAAATTTGTTACAATTTAAATTGTGGGTGAAGCAATGGAGTTGGAATCCTGAAATTTTGATTTAGGATCACTGTGGAGGTGTAGGATTGGGGAATGTAGGATGGTTTGTAAATTGGTACTACCATGTACTAAATTTAGTACGATTTGATTTTTGGGTGAACCGATAGAGTTGGAATCTTGAAATTTTGATTTATGAACACTGTGGAGGTGTAGGATAGAGGTATGTTGGAAGATTTGGAAATTGGTACTACTATGTACTAAATTTAGTACAATTTGAATTGTGGGTGAACCGATAGAGTTGGAATCCTAAAACTTGAATTTAGCATCGTTTTGGGGGTGTAGGATTGGGGTATGTAGGAAGTTTTGGAAATTGGTACTACTGTGTACTAAATTTGGTACAATTTGAATTATGGGTGAACCAATAGTGGGTGGGTGAATTTTGGCACTGCTGTGTACAAAATTTGGTATAATTTGAATTGTGGGTGGACCGATAGAATTGGAATCCTGAAACTTATATTTTGGATCACTATGGTGTAGGTTTGGTAAATAGTAAGAGGTTTTTGGAAATTCATAGTACTGTGTACTAAATTTGGTACAATTTGAATTGTGGGTGAAACTATGGAGTTGGAATCCTGAAACTTGGATTTAAAATCACTGTCGGGGTGTAGTTTTGGGTTAAGTAGGATGTTTTGGAAATTCTACTTCTAAATTCGGTACAATTTCAATTGTGGGTGAATTAATAGAGTTGGAATTCTGAAATTTGAATTTGGAATCATTGGTTGAGGAGGGTACTTATGGAAATAATGTTTGCTAAATGGAAAATTTGTTAAAATTTGAATTTGGGTGAGCCTTTAGAGCTCGAATCATGAAATTTGGTACTGAATGGAATTTGTGGTCGATATTAATGTGTGGTTTGTTTTTCTGACATATGCAGTTTTCTCTGAAAATAAAATAATATGTTAAAATATTTTTTTTTAAATATTTCCTACAGTCGCTAACGAAGTTGCGGGCATATGCTAGTTTTAAATAATTTTTTCCCAACCAATCATAGACGTGGATGCTTTAAATAATATTTTTATTTTTTCCCAACCTACAATAGGGGTGGCGTTGGGGATGATAGATACCAAGCAACGGCTCTGATCGGCTTTAACATGGCGAAGTCCAGGCTAATCTTGGCTTGGTCTCTCTTTCATCTCAATTGTGGACACTGACCTCCCCGGGGTGCTACCTGGGGAGCTATTTTCATCACCCGATGAAATAGTGAGCTAATATGGGTTTAGGCGTCGGGTTAGTTGCCCACTCTCGGAAAACCCAACCTACTATGAAAAAGCAAAGAAAAAGAAAACCAAACCCCCCTAATGTTGACGACCCCCGTAAACGTATAAAGGACCACGATCTGCGAATTTGAACTTGGAATGTGCGCACGTCGTACAGAACAGGCGCAGTTTTCGCTTTGGCGGCATAAAAGCGAAGTTCTTCTACATCAGTCTCATTTGCGCCCATGCTCCGACCGAAGATAAAGATGAGCAGACCAAAGACCTATTTTATGAGCGCCTAGAAACATCCTATGATCGCTGCCCTGGCCATGACATAAATTCTGATAGGAGATTTTTATGCAAAAATTGGAAGGGAAAATGTCTTTGGCCCCACCGTCGGAAAATTTAGCCTTCATGGAGGTGGATTGACTTCGCGGCAGCAAAAAAGCATGGTAGTCAGCCGCACCAGATTCAAGCATCTCGATATACACAAGGTCACTTGGATTTCACCCGATCGACAAAGAGAAATCAAATCGATCATGTTGTGATAAACGGAAGGCATTCATCCAGTGTTTTAGACGTCTGATTGATCCGGAGAGCGAATATCGATTCGGACCATTACGTCGTAGGAGCCAAGATACGCACCCGTCTTAATGTAGCAGCAAATGTTCGATCTAATGTAACACGGAAATTTGACGTTGAAAAGGTGTAAACACAACAGATAGCAAAAGCCTACTCCGCTCAACTTACCCAACTGCTTGACGAAAGCACTTCTTGTCCTGATAATACTATAGAAGCACAATGGCAAAGAATTGACCACTCCCTACAAACTGCAGCAAAGGCAACACTTGGGTACCAAAAACCACAATTAAGAAATCCGTGGTACGACCAGGAGTGTCGTAATGCTACCGATGTGAAAAACGCAGCGTATAGGGCAACCCTGCAGACAGTAGCAACACGTAATGCGATGGAGAACTATCGGAAGAAAAGGAGAGAGGAGAAACGTATTTTCAGACAAAAGAAGTAAGAGCAAGAAAAACATGAGCGTGAGCAAATCGAGATGTACAGGAGTCAGAATGAAGTCCGAAAATTCTACCAACGGATAGAACACCAAACCGAAAGCTGTGGTGCAGCAAATCCTCCTGTAGAGATAAAGAAGGAAACCTGGTGACAGATACAGACAGCGTGCTGAGGATCTGGAAGGAGCATTTTGAAAAGCTTCTGGTATCAAATAGTGGCGGTGAAGAAGATACCCCAGAACCAATAACATATGACGGTATACAGTGTATACCACCTAGCCAAGATGAAGACAGAATAGCAATCACTCGGCTGAAGCAGCAGGTTCCGCTGGGTTACAAGCCGAACTATTCAAGACTGGTGGTCAGATTCTGGTAAGGAGCATGCACCAGTTGTATGCACCATGCACCAATTTGCCTAGAAGAATGCATGTCCAATGATTGGAACCTCAGCATCCTGTGTCCCGTGCACAAAAAAGGAGACCAGACGACATGTGCCAACTATAGAGGAATAAGTCTCCTTCCCATCGCATATAAAGTGCTATCCAGTGTGCTGTGTGACCGACTGAAGCCAATGGTCAATGACATTATTGGACCATACCAATGCGGCTTCAGACCTAGCAAATCCATCATTGACCAGATTTTCACTCAAATACTGGAAAAACCCACGAAAAACACATAGACACACCTAGTCAAGATGAATAGCAATCAATCGGCTGAAGAATAATAAAGCAGCAGGTGCCGATGGGTTACCAGCCGAACTATTCAATACTGGTGGTCAGATGCTGGTCAGGAGCATTCCCCAGGAGTACCATATCAACGCGGCTTCAGACCTGTCAAATCCAACATTGACCAGTTTTTCACTCTGCGCCAAATCCTGGAAAAGACCCACGAAAACACATCGACACATTCCACATATTCGTCGACTATAAAACCGAATTTGACAGCCTTATGCCTTTAGAGGTTTATAAAGCCATGTCTGCGTTACTTTAACAGGCACAAGATCAGTAGTTAAAGTCGGAAAGGACCTCTCGGAGCCCTTTAATACCGAATGAGGTTTCAGACAAGGTGATAGTGTGTCGTGTGACCTTTTCAACATCCTGCTGGAAAAGGTCATACGGGACGCAAAGGTGAACTGAAATGACACTATGTACACCAAACAACACATGTTACTCGCCGATGACATCGATATAATGGGTCGAACATTGAGAGCGGTAACAGCTAACTTTAAACAAATTGAGAAGGAGTCTGCCGAAGTGGGTCTGGGAGTAAACGGCGAGAAGGCCAAGCGGATGACGTCCAGTAGGCGCAAGACGTCCAGTAGACTCGGACCAACTGTGGAACTTGAGAACTACAGCTTCGAGGTATTCAAAGATTTTATAGACTTGGTATCGCCATAAACAAAACGAATGACATCAGTTTTGAAAATCGGAGGAGGATTGTCGTGGCCAACAGATGCTACTTTGGTCTGAGCAAACAACTCAAAAGCAAGGCCATCTCCTGCCAGACCAAACTCACACTTTACAAGACGCTGATACTACCCGTGCTGTTATATAGATCTGAAGCATGGGTACTTACGCAAGCAGATGAGGCAACTATTGGAGTGTTTGAGAGAAAAATTCTCCGAAAGATCTATGCTTTGACGGTGAATATCGCCGTCGAATAAACCATGAGTTGTACTAGCTATTCTTGCACATCGACATTGTTAGACGTATTGAGCTGCAGCGACAACGTTGGCTAGGTCATGTTGTGAGAATGGATGAAGATGCCCCAGCCCAGAAGGCATATAAAAGCGAACCAGCTGATGGTTCACACTGAAGGGGAAGGCCACGAATACGTTCAAATTGGAAAAACTGCGCAAAAGACCGACGCGCCTGGAAATCTTTTCCAAGCTCAGCTTATGGAACGAAAGTACTGTCACAAGCCAGCTAAGTAAGTAAGTAACCATAGGCGTGGATTTTTTTACAAAGCTACAATAGGCGTGGATTTTTTAAATAATATTTTTTCTCAACCTACAATAGGCGTGGATTTTTTAAATAATATTTTTTCTCAACCTACAATAGGCGTGGATTTTTTAAATAATATTTTTTCATATTTAAGTTAATATCACAATTCATTATAATAAAATTTTCTCATTTTTCTTTTTCAGACATTACATTATGATATTAAAAGAAAATACATCATCAACAGCCTCATCGCCATGCTCCTGCAGCTACAACTGCTGCATCTATAATTATTATTATTATTAAAAAATAATTCCTTTTGGCTTTTAGATTTTAATTTAAATTTTTAATGAGACCATTGCATAATTTTGTGTCAAAAAGGAAAAAAGAAGAAAAGAACTGAAATCAAAATATATTTATATTTCATTCATTCACATTTCATTTTATGTACATATATTTTTTGCAATATATATCCAACACTATATTAAGTGTGATGTATGTGTATGCGACAGGAGAATTTCCTTCTTCTTTTTAGCAGCATTATTATAATATTCATCACCACTAACAACAGCATTAAGCCAACCAGTCAGTCAGTCAGCAAGCCAGCCAGCCACAGAGGCACCAAGTTTAGCCAAGAACCAAACCTACCCATCATCCCCCTCCATCCGCCTTCCAACCAGCTATTGCAATCATGGCATTAATCATAATGCCACTATGCGTTATTGTACTCGCTTCTGCCTTTCTCCTCCAGCTAGAACACACTAGGTTCTGTGTTTTTTTTTCTCCTCGTCGTTTCTTTTTTAGCCCACAGTAGTAATTTTTACATTTTTAATTGCAACACTGGCAGCCATATAGAAAAAACGAAGAAGAATATGCCATCATGCAACCAACCAACAACATCATCACGGAATCATACCAATCCCAAAATGAAATGGAATGCCAACATACAACCAACCGACTCTGAGTGCAACGCATGCAGGCTTTTAATTAAACCACAAAAGTATGACATGCCAAGAGAGGAAGGAAGGAGCGAGAGAGGGGACACTGTTATGGATATTAGTAGAGGTGGCGAAGATTAATGGTCAGTGGTGGCATAAGGAGATGGAAGTGTGTGCTACAGATATACAATATTCTTATTCAATATTCCATAGTCCTGAATTTAAAAAAAATATATTTTTTCCAAGTACTTACTTACTTAGCTGGCTTGTGGCAGAATTTTCGTTCCATAAGTCGAACTAAGAAGAAATTTCCAGGCGCTTTGGTCTTTTGCTCAGTTTTTCCAATTTGAAAGACCATTTTCGGCAATGTTGTCTTCGACTTGATCTTTCCATCGTATTCGTGGCCTTCCCTTTCTGCGTGAACCATCAGCTGGTTTGCTTTTATATGCCTTCTGGGCTGGGGCATCTTCATCCATTCTCACAACATGACCTAGCCAACGTAGTCGCTGCAGTTCAATACGTCTAACAATGTTGATGTCGGAGAATAGCTGGTACAACTCATGGTTCATTCGACGGCGATATTCGCCGTTAACGCAGATCGGCCCATAGATCTTTCGGATAATTTTTCTCTCAAACACTCCTAGAGCTGCCTCATCTGCTTGCGTAAGTACCCATGCTTCAGATCCATATAACAGCACGGGTAGTATCAGCGCCTTGTAAAGTGTGAGTTTGGTCTGGCGGGAGGTGGCCTTGCTTTTGATTTGTTTGCTCTGACCATAATAGCATCAGTTGGCCATCACAATCCTTCTCCGAATTTCAAAACTGATGTTATTCGTTTTATTTGTGGCGGTACCAAGGTATATAAAATGTTTAACAACCTCGAAGCTGTAGTTTTCAAGTTCCACAGTTGGTCTACTGGATGTCTTGCGCGTTGTTACCATTAGCTTGGTCTTCTCGCCGTTTACTTCCAGACCCACTTTGGCAGACTCCTTCTCAATTTGTTCAAAGATGGCTGTTACCGCTCGCAATGTTCGACCCATTATGTCGATGTCAGCGGCGTAGG
The DNA here is from genome assembly GCF_032173495.1 of Musca vetustissima. Lineage (NCBI taxonomy): Eukaryota > Metazoa > Arthropoda > Insecta > Diptera > Muscidae > Musca > Musca vetustissima. The sequence goes on along the minus strand of NW_026885093.1, from coordinate 11,190 downwards.
CGAGTAACATGTGTTGTTTAATGTACAGAGTGCCATTTCTGCTCACCATTGCGTCTCGTATGACCTTTTCCAGCAGGATATTAAAAAGGTCAGGTATTGAAGGGCTCCGATAGGTCCTTTCCGACTATAACTGCTGATCTTGTGCCAGTTAAAGTTATCCTGCATAGTCGTATTACTTTTGCAGGAATGCCGAACGCAGATATGGCTTTAAACGCCTCTGAACGGATAGGGCTATCGAATGCGGCTTGCAGTCGACGAATAGGTGGAATGTGACGATATGTTTTTCGTGGGTCTTTTCCAGGATTTTGCGCAGAGTGAAAATCTGGTCAATGGTGGATTTTCCAGGTCTGAAGCCGCATTGGTATGGTCCAATAATGTCATTGACCATTGTACTAATCAGCTGATGCATGCTCCGGACCAGCATCTGACCACCGGTATTGAATAATTGGCTTGTAACCCATCGGCACCTGCTGCTAGGTGGTATACACTCTATACCGTCATATCTTATTGGGGTATCTTCTTCAACGCCACTATTTGATACCAGAAGCTTTTCAAAGTGCTCCTTTCAGATCCTCAACACGCTGTCTGTATCTGTTACCAGGTTTCCTTCTTCATCTCTGCAGGAGGATGTGCCTGCACCAAAACCTTCGGCTTGGTGCTTTAACCGTTGATAAAATTTTGGACTTCATTCTGACTCCTGTACATCTCGATTTGCTCACGCTAAATGGCCTTGTGTATGTCGAGATGCCTGAATCTGGTGCTGCTAGCTACCATGATTTTTGCAGCCGCGAAGTCAATCAACCTGATCCCATTGTCTGATGTTTCTTCGTGGAGGCTAAATTTTCTGACGGTGGGGCCAAAGATATTTTCCCTTCCCATTTTTGCATTAAAATCTCCTAGGAGAATTTTAATGTCATGGCCAGGGCAACGGTCATAGTTTATTTCTAGGCGCTCGTAAAATCTGTCTTTGGTCTGTTCATCTTTATCTTCGGTGGGAGCATGGACGCAAATGAGACTGATGTAGAAGAACTTCGCTTTTATACGGATTATAGCAATTCGCTCATCTACTGGAGTGAATCTGGAGACGAGGTCTTTTATTCTCCTGTTAATCATAAATCCGCAGCCAAATTCATATCTCGTTTCATGGCAGCTATAATACAGGGCGTAATCATCTGATTTACTTACGCCAGTCCCTTTCCATCGCATTTCCTGTAAGGCAATAATATCGGCTTTGTACTTCTGGAGTACATCCGCCAAAGCGAGAACTGCACCTGTTCTGTACAACGTGCGCACATTCCAAGTGCAGATTCGGGGTCGTAAACATTAGGTGGGTTTGGTTTTCTTTTTCTTTGCTTTTTTTATAGTAGGTTGGGTTTTCCGAGTGTGGGCAACTAACCCAACGCCTCAACTCACTTTTGTATAGTTCTTATGGGCGAACTCGTGGCACATATCAGCTCATTATTTCAACGGGTGATGAAAATAGCTACCCCAGGTGACACCGCGGGGAGGTCAGTTTCCACAATTGAGATGAAAGAGGGACCAAGATACGCTTGCACTTCGCCATGTTAAAGCCAATCTGAGCCGTTTGGAGTCTATTTTTAAGCGTGGATTTTAAAGAGTATTTTTGGAGTCTATTTTTAGACGTGGATTTTTAAAGAGTATTTTTGGAGTCTATTTTTAGGCGTGGATTTTTAAGGAGTATTTTTGGAGTCTATTTTTAGGTGTGGATTTTTAAAGAGTATTAATTGGAGCCTATGCCCACATCTGTAGGCTTTTTAAAGAAATATTTCCCTGGCGACTATGTTATTATAAATCCCCCGCAGAATTCGTAATTGCTATCCAAACTACTGTAGCGCCATCCTAAATAATAAGAATAATAATCATAATCAGCAAAATGAAAATAGGAAAAACCCAACCTTTATGAGCAGAATGAAAAAAAAAAATAGAAAAATCACACAAACAAATCATCATCAGCTAAGAGAAAAATGAAAAGATTTGCCAAAGAAGAAAACAAATAATGACGGTGTGGGAATTGGGTGTGAAGGAAAACCGTCCACAAAGCGACAAAAAAATATGGAAAATAATTGAAAATTGCGCAATGCATACTTAACAATCCAAAGCAACACCAAAAATATGAATAATAATAACAATACGATAATCAGAAGGAGGTGGCCGGATGACTGAATCCATAAAGGGACCAAAGGACAATCATTTTGTTGATGCGGTGGCAAAAAAATGGTTGGCTGGTTGGTCGTTTGTCTGACATGTGGCATAATGTTGAGGATGATGGTGGGGGAGTCGTATTTGTGGGTTGTTAAGGAGGGGACCCCATACAGGAGCCAAGAGCAGATTTAATGGAAAGCAAGAATACCACATACAAAAACCACAATTAACCGTATATTACAAAAGCAGCCATATATTAAAATATATACTTTACACATACACACAAACGTATATGTATATGGTATGGCTAAATATAAAATGGTGCTGTTATATTTAGAAATCTACCTCTATGGTAAGATTTAAAAAATATTTTATAAAAAATTCAAGCCTATGTTAGGTTGGGAAAAATATTTAATAAAAAATCCACGCCTATGTTAGGTTGGGAAAAAATATTATTTAAACCAGTAAGGAACGTAGTAAAGTCGGACTGGGCCGACTATATGATACACTTCACCACTTTGGGTAGGGTATTATATACGACTTTTCCAATGTTCTTTGGAAAAGACGTCGTTTTTTCCACAGAACATTGACATGAAATAAAATATGCGATCTTAATCTATAAGTATCGTAAACCGACCAAACTTCGTGCAAACTGAAGGTCATACAGGGACTTTGGTGCATTACTTACTTACTTAGCTGGCTTGTTACAGAACGGGTTTTCCATAAGCCGAGCTTAAAATAGATTTCCAAGGGCGTCGGTCTAGTGCGCAAATCCACCAATTTGAAAGACCACGTTCCAAGATGTTGTTTTCTACTTGGTCTTTTCATCTAATTCGTGGCTTTCCCCTTCTACGGGAACCATCAGTAGGCTCGTTTTTATATGCCTTTTGAGATGGGGCATTCTCATTCATCCGCACAACATGGCCTAGCCACCGTAGTCGCTGCAGCTCAATACGACTGACTATGTCGATGTCCGCGTATAACTTGTAAAGTTCGTGGTTCATTCGACGCCGATATTCACCGTCGACGCATATCGGCCCGTAGATCTATCGGAGAATTTTTCTTTTAAACACCCCAAGAGCTGCCTCATTTGCTTGCGCTTCTGACCCATACAATAGCACGGGTAGTATCAGCGTTTTGTAAAGTGTGAGTTTGGTCTGGCGGTAGGCGGCCTTGCTTTTGAGTTGTTTGCTCAGACCATAGTAGCATCGGTTGGCCATCACAATCCTTCTCCGAATTTCAAAACTGATGTCATACGTTTTATTTATGGCGGTACCAAGGTAATAAAATCTTTGAATACCTCGAAGCTGTAGTTCTCAAGTTCCACAGTTGGTCCGAGTCTACTGGACGTCTTGCGCGTTGATACCATCAGCTTGGTCTTCTCGCCGTTTACTGCCAGACCCACTTCGGCAGACTCATTTTCAATTTATACAAAGGTGGCTGTTTTCGCAATTTTCGACCCACTATATCGATGTCATCGGCGTAGGCGAGTAACATGTGTTGTTTGGTGTACAGATTGCCATTTCTGTTCACCTTTGCGTCTCGTATGACTTTTTCCAGTAGGATGTTAAAAAGATCACACGACAAACTGTCACCTTGTCTGAATCCTCGTTCGGTATTGAAGGGCTCCGATAGGTCCTTTCCTATTTTAACTGCTGACCTTGTGCTACTTAAAGTTATCCTGCATAGCCGTATTAATTTTGCAGGAATGCCGAACGTAGACATGGCTTTAAACAGCTCTGAACTGATAGGACTGTCGAATGCGGCTTTATAGTCGACAAATAGGTGGTATGTGTCGATGTGTTTTTCGTGGGTCTTTTCCATTATTTTTACCTTAAATCCAACGAAAATATATATCTAAATCTGAACCCTTTTCACGAAACTAAACACACTCGACTAAATTCGAGTGTGATCTATATCCAAATCTGAACCGATTTTCAGGAAATTTGTCACACATCATTCTAGACCTAAGTCATAACGCTGCGCCAAATTTCGTGCAAATCGAAAAATATATAGGGACTTTGGTGCACCATTTACATAAAATCGGACAAAATTTTATATGGGAGCTATATCTAAATCTGAATCGATTATCTCGAAACTTAACACACGTCATTCTGGACCTAATTCAGTACCATGTGCCAAATTTTGTGCAAATCGAAAGATGTTAAGGGACTTTGGTGCACCATTTACATTAAATCGGACGAAAATATATATGGGAGTAATATCTAAATCTGAACCGATTTTCAGGAAACTTAACACACTTCATTCTAGACCTATTTCATTACGCTGTGCCAAATTTCGGGCACATCGAAAGAAATATAGGGACTTTGGTACACCATTTACATTAAATCGGATGAAAATATATATGGAAGCTGTGTCTAAATCTGAACCAATTTTTCCCAATTTCAATAGGGTTCGTCCTTGGGCCAAACACATGACCTGTGCCTAATTTCATCCAATTCGGATCATAAATGCGACCTGTACTTTGTTTACAACTTAACATGGACAGACGGAAAGACGGACGGACATGCATAAATCGACTCAGAAAGTGATTCTATGCATATTCTCAAAAGGAACCATGTGTCTATCTCGATTATTTTTGCCTGTTACAAACATATGCACAAAGACATAATACCCTGTACCACAGTGTGATTAAGGGTATAAAAATCCACGCCTATGTTAGGTTGGGAAAAAATATTATTTAAACCAGCGTATGGAGCAGTATAGTCGGACGGGGCCGAACATACGATACCCTACATAATTACCACGGAACTCTAACTTTCGGTGGATTTTTCGATATTTCGAGCCTGGACTTATTTCGTGATAGTTGCAGCCTCTTGACCGACTAGAGGTCAAAAAATATTATTACTATTCAGTACAGCCATTCTTATTATTTGTTCAGATTCCTTTCACCGTGGCTTGTGTTGTGATGTTCGGCTTTCAATTTGGGCCTATAGATCGACTGAAAAAAATAACACAATAAGTTTCCGGTTCAATTCATCCCAAAATTATTATCTGATCATCAACGATAATTATAGGCATTATCCTTGACCATACCTGTGGATCCTCATGGAAAAATATCAAAGCGATGAGGGCTATATTTCCGCACTCTAGTGTTAATGGGATACTAAATAGTATATGGATACGTAAGCATCAGTAAATATTTAATTGTAACTGCCACATCCGAGTATATACGACAATACAATTGGTCTCAATTTAAGGGTCAACAACTCCTCTTGGATATACTATCAACTTCTCGGGTCTATGTACTTCAGGGGTAAATATATACGCCATAGAATGCAAATTTTGTTATTTTTCACACAAAAGGCAGGGCCCATTTGATCCGCTAAATATTGACTGATCTTTATTAAAACACGCATACTTGTTCTCTGGCCCGATTCCCTTCTCCATGTAAAAATTTGCGATGTTTGGACCATAATTGCGGCCTCTGGAGCGACCAGAAAATCAGACAAAAATAAAGTTTTTGTTCCATTTCATCCTCGAAATATTAACGGATCTTTACTAAAAACAATAGGGGTGGTCTTCATTGGCCAGAACCCATCCTACAAGCAAAATTTCGTGAAAATTGGTCCATAACTTTGGCCTGTATAGTTTTTACAAATTATAATGGACATGTCTAGATCGACTCAGCTAGTCAAGATATGACGATCGGTATAGTTAAAGGTGGGTCTAGAACCAATATTTCGCGGCGTTACAAACTCATGGGGCTGCACAAAGCTATAATACCCTGACAACATAGTTGTGTAAAAAATCCACGCCTATTGTAAGTTGGGAAAAATATTTTGTAAAAAATCCACGCCTATTGTAAGTTGGGAAAAATATTTTTTAAAAAATCCACGCCTATTGTAAGTTGGGAAAAATATTTTTTAAAAAATCCACGCATATTGTAAGTTGGGAAAAATATGTTTTAAAAAATCCACGCCTATTGTAAGTTGGGAAAAATATGTTTTAAAAAATCCACGCCTATTGTATGTTGGGAAAAATATTTTTTAAAAAATCCACGCCTATTGTAAGTTGGGAAAAATATTTTTTAAAAAATCCACGCCTATTGTAAGTTGGGAAAAATATTTTTTAAAAAATCCACGCATATTGTAAGTTGGGAAAAATATGTTTTAAAAAATCCACGCCTATTGTATGTTGGGAAAAATATTTTGTAAAAAACCCACGCCTATTGTAAGTTGGGAAAAATATTTTGTAAAAAACCCACGCCTATTGTAAGTTGGGAAAAATATTTTTTAAAAAATCCACGCCTATTGTAAGTTGGGAAAAATATTTTTTAAAAAATCCACGCCTATTGTAAGTTGGGAAAAATATTTTTTAAAAAATCCACGCATATTGTAAGTTGGGAAAAATATGTTTTAAAAAATCCACGCCTATTGTAAGTTGGGAAAAATATGTTTTAAAAAATCCACGCCTATTGTATGTTGGGAAAAATATTTTTTAAAAAATCCACGCCTATTGTAAGTTGGGAAAAATATTTTTTAAAAAATCCACGCCTATTGTAAGTTGGGAAAAATATTTTTTAAAAAATCCACGCATATTGTAAGTTGGGAAAAATATGTTTTAAAAAATCCACGCCTATTGTATGTTGGGAAAAATATTTTGTAAAAAACCCACGCCTATTGTCCTTTAAGGGACCAGCTAAAAATCTTTAAAAAACCCACGCCTATTGTAAGTTGGGAAAAATATTTTTTAAAAAATCCACGCCTATTGTAAGTTGGGAAAAATATTTTTTAAAAAATCCACGCCTATTGTAAGTTGGGAAAAATATTTTTTTAAAAAATCCACGCCTATTGTAAGTTGGGAAAAATATTTTTTAAAAAATCCACGCCTATTGTAAGTTGGGAAAAATATTTTTTTAAAAAATCCACGCCTATTGTAAGTTGGGAAAAATATTATTTAAATAATCCAAGCCTATTGTAAGTTGGAAAAATATTTTTTAAAAAATCCACGCCAATTGTAAGTTGGGAAAAATATTTTATAAAAAATCCACGCCTAAGGCTGCGTGGAAAAAAATATTTAATAATTTCTTGCCTATGTTAGGGTGGAAAAATACTTTTTAACAAATCCTCGCATATTGCTACTTGAAAAAAATATATAATTTACACTTCGACAGCCACTTGATAATCATGTTGTAATGAAATAATTTACTTTATTACAAGTAACGCCCCTCATCTCAAACAGGATTTGCAACAGGACCAAAGAAAAAATACAATAATCATCTTCCAAAACAAAATATTAGTGATAACAAGAAAACATGTGTTCTTGGGCACCCATCTTATTAACAATCGTGTGAAAAATTTACACCTTCATGCCAATAACCAAAAGAAAATCTCCGAAAACACCCTTCAGAAAAATCAGTATTTTGCAAATCCAATAAAAACAAAACCACATCGAAAAGAAATGACCACCGCCACAACCGAACGTAACGCCTTCTGCTGAAGAGGTGTTCTCAAGATAAACACTTGACTACCAGTGTTTACACAACTGACACTTCTACGAAATACGAACAACAAAAATCCTTCGCTTCGTTTTGTTTCCCTTTTTTAGTTGGAGGGGGTATTATTTACAGGTTTACCTTGAGGTGAGTGAATAGAAATAAATATGAACATATTTAAGTGAAATTCCAGCAACAACAAAAAGAAAAGGGATTTACGTAAATACAATTTGCACAGATACCCACACACACAACAGTCAAACCACAACAAAGAACCACACACTCTCACACGCATGGCATGGCAGCGAGGAAGTGCACAATGAAAGGATTTCAAAACCAAAAAATAAATTTTAACTCTCATTAATATCCTTGAATGCGTTTCCTACACATTTTTGGTAGTCTAAATGTCTGATTGTGTTCGGGTTCTGTCTGTCCATTTAATTTTGCAAAACAGGTATAATGTCTGTCTGCCACAGCACACAGAACACCACACCGCAATACACCAGACCAGACACGATGACAACTGCTGTACAAATATTTTGACATTTCTACAAATCCGAATTCTGATTTCCTCTTAAAAACACTAACAGACAAAAAAGTGTTAACAGCAAAGGTACAAAAGAGCATAAAAGAATATCTGATTTTTTTCAACATGACAACAACGCCAACATGTCTGCCCCGATACGAAATGCAATGCAACAGGAAATTCCTTTTTAATTGAGGTTAGAATGATATTTGGATGATTTGTTTTCATTAAATAAATTTCCTAATTTTTCGTTTGTTGACAAATGTTAAATGATTCTCAATTAAAAAAGGATGTGGAATTACATATTGATAGCTGATTTAATTGATTGATGACTGATTCTTTATTTTGAAGGAAAGGATATTGAAGAGGAAATGCTGTTTTATGAAATTGATAGTCTTGAAAACAGAAAACATCTACAGCAATATCGTTAACAAATCTACCAATAAAAGACATTTAAACCAGCGAGCGAAGCACTATAGTCGGACGGGGACGACCATACGATACCCTACACAACTACCACGAAGTTCTAACTTTCTGCGGATGTTTTTTCAGAGCCTGGGCAATATTTCGGGACATATTTGCACCATCTTTCCCGATTATAGGTCAACAGCACCTGTTCCTTAAACTGACATATTTCCGAATATTACTGATATTCAGTACAGCCCTTCTTATTAGTCGCCCAGATTCCTCACACCGTGGGTTGTATGGTGATGTTCGCCTTTAATTCGACTCGAAAAAGTACAAAAGTATAAGTTTTCGATCCAATTCATCCCAAAATTATTATCTGATCGTCACCGGAAATTACAGGCGTTGTCCCTGATCATACCTGGATCCTCATGGAAAATTTCAGGGCTATATTTTCGCCCTCTAGTGTGGTAATTGGTTAATAAATAGTATATGAATACGTAAGCACCTGAAAATATTTAAGTGTAACTCCCACATCCGAGTACATACGACAATATAATTGGTATGAATTTGAAGGTCAACTACTCCTCTTCGATATGCTATCAACTTCTCTCTCCTTTAGGAGTAATATATACGCCATAGAATACAATTTTTGTAATTTTTCACACAAAAGTCTAGGTCCATTTGACCCCCAAATATTGACCCCATGTAAAAATTCGCGATGTTTGAACCATAATTGCGGCCTCGGAAGCGATCAGAAAATCAGACATAGTAATTATCTTATTAAAAACAGTAGAATCGGTAGACCCCTGTAAATATTTACGTATAACACAAAAGTCCAGGTTCATTTGATCTGCTAAATATTGACCGATCAGCATGCAAATATTTATGACTATTTCATGGACGGGTCATAACAGTGGGCTCTAGAGCGGCCAGAGAAACAGAGAAAAATAAAATTGTTGGTCTAAATTCGACTCAGACGGTCAGAATACTAAAAGTAATGATCGGTTGAATTTAGGACCAATATTTAGCAGCGGTACAAACTTTCGAGGCCGCATAATGCTATAATATCCTGACAACATACTTGTGTAGGGAATAAAAAGCCAAGCTTTGGGAATCTTGTAGAAATTATTATATAAACCAGTAAGGAAAGTAGTAAAGTCGGACAGGGCCGACTATATGATACCCTTCACCACTTTGGGTATATTCAATATGCCACCTTTATCTATATCTGAACCGACTAACATCAATCCCTACACATGCCATTCTGCAACATATGTTAAATTTTGTAAACCGATTTAAAGCAAACTTGACACACACTATTCGGTATGCTGCACTGTTTACAGTTTCATCTCAATCAGACACTCATTGATTATTTGGTGTACAATTAACATGAATAAGTCGAAATTATATATAGAAGCTATGTTATATCTACATCTGAACCGATTTCAAGGAAACTTATTAGAGATTAATTTGTATTAACTTCAGTACGTTGTGTCAATCGGCCTAGCTATGGATCTTTAGTGCACCATTTACCTAAAATCGGGCGAAACTATATATGGGAGCTATATCTAAATCTGAACCGATTTTCACAAAATTTAGCACACGTCTTTCTAGACTTAATTCAGAATGATGTGTGCAAATCGAATCAAAAATTTGCGCGAATCGAAAGATTTTTAGGGACTTTGGTGCACCATTTACCTAAAATCGGGCGAAACTATATATGGGAGCTTTGTCTAAATCTGGACCGATTTTCACGAAACTTGGTAGACATCACATTATTCTCAATTCAGTACGTTATGCTAAATTTCGTGCAAATCGAAAGATATATAGGGACTTTGGTTCACCATTTGAATAAAATCGGACGAAACTATATGTGGAAGCTATATCTAAATCTGAACCGATTTTTCCCAATTTCAATAGGATTCGTCCTTGGGCCAAATAAGTGAACTGTGCCAAATTTCATCAAATTCGGATCATAAATGCGACCTGTACTTTGTTTACAATTTAAGATGGACATACAGACGGACGGACATGCATAAATCGACTTAGAAAGTGATTCTATGCATCTGGACCAATTTTCACGAAACTTGGCAGACATTATTCTAGGCTCAATTCAGTACGTTATGCCAAATTTCGTGCAAATCGAAAGATATATAGGGCCTTTGGTACACCATTCGCATTAAATCGGACGAAAATATATATGGGAGATATATCTAAATCTGAAACGATTTCCCCCAATTTAAACAGGATTCGTCCTTGGGCCAAAAAAGTGACCTTTGCCAAATTTCATCAAATTCGGATTATAAATGCGACCTGTTCTTTGTTTACAATTTAACATGGACATACAGACGGATGGACGGACATGCATAAATCGACTTAGGAAGTGATTCTATGCATATTCGCAAAAGGATTCATGTGTCTATCTCGTTTCCTTTTGCCGGTTACAAACATATGCACAAAGACATAATGTCCTGTACCACAGTGTGGTGAAGGGTATAAAAAATCTACGCCGAAGTTGGTTGGGAAAAATGTTAATAAAAAATCCACGCCTATGTTAGGTTGATAAATATATTATTTGCAAAATCCACGCCTAACACACATCATTCTAGAAAAAATATTATTTAACCAGTGAGCG